>NC_041386.1:335252180-335264035 GCF_002162155.2 Triticum dicoccoides
CCCCGATCCCATCGACCCGACCCCGAGCCGCCATGATGCCGTTAGACTTTGCCGGATCGCCTCCTAGGCCTCCCCTTTGACGGACGATAATCCCCAAGTGCAAGGAATCATCGTAGTAATTTCCAAAGGTGCAAGTGATAAGTATGGAGTTTCAAACCCACAGGGATCTAAAGGTAAGATCAATATTCTCTCGAGTCCTATCTACCACTGATACGACTCTATGTACACCGAACGGTTGCTTCCATCTAGAAATGAGAAATAAAACTACATTCTAGGAATGACGAGGATAACTTTGCATGATATCGGAGAACTAAAATATAAAAATAGGTGTTGTTAACATAAAGCTAGAATATATTACTATATATTATAAATAGCGAGTGTGGAATAATGATGGATCGTGTGCGGAATTATCCTAGGCAATTGTTAACAAGATCAGTAGTCATTATTGTAATTTTATATGAGGGAGAGGAATAAGCTAACATACTTCCTCTAGTTGGATCATATGCACCTATGATTGGAACTCTAGAAAGCATCCGCAACTACTAAATACCATTAAGGTAAAACCCAACCATATCATTAAAGTATCAAGTCCCCTTTATCCCATACGCAACAACCCCCATTCTCGGGTTTAAGATTCTGTCACTCTAGCAGCCCACTATAAGCGAATCATGAACGTATTACAACACCCTATAGCGGGGAACCTTCACATGTGCGCAGCATGGAAGGCACCATAGGACGACACCAAAATAAAACATACAACTCAAACCAATCTAGATCATCAATCAACCCAAAAGACAAAATAAATCTACTCAAAACATCATAGGATGGCAACACATCATTGGATCATAAATATGTGGCATAAAGCACCATGTTCAAGTAGGGTATTACAGCGGGGTGCGAGAGAGTGGACCGCCGAAAAGAGATGACGAAGGTGGTGAAGATGGTGGTGTTGATGAAGACGATCACCGCGGCGATGGTTCCCCCGGTGGCACTCCGGCGCCACCGAGAGAGAGGGGGAGAGAGTCTCCCCCTTTTGATTCCTCCTCCATGGCCTCCCCCTAGATGGGGAGAGGTTCTCCCTCTGGTCCTTGGCCTCCATGGTGATGATGGCCCCCTCCGGCTTCCTCTTCCATGGCCTCCGGTGATGATGCCCCCCTCCAGCAGGGTGTCGTAGAGGGCCTTGTTTGATTTTTTGTGGCTGTGGAGGCTTGCGGCGGTGAGACTTGCGACATAGGTTTCTTTCTAGGGGTTTTGGTATTTATAGGAATTTTTTATGTTGGTCTCACATCAAGGTGGTCCACGAGGCAGCGGCAAGACAGGAGCACCCTCCCAGGGGGGTGGGGCGTGCCCCCTACCTTGCCATCGCCTCGGGACTCTTCTGGCCCAACTCCGATGCCTCGAGGGTCACTTTGGTCCATAAAAACCACCGTTAATTTTCAGCCCATTACGAGAACTTTTATTTATGCACAAGAAACGACACCACAGTAGTTCTGCAGAAAACAACGTCGGTATGGGTTAGTTCTAATCAAATCATTCCAAAACCATATAAAATTGTTGTAAACATAGCATGAATACTTCATAAACTATAGATACGTTGGAGACATATCAGCATCCCCAAGCTTAATTCCTACTCGTCCTAGAGTAGGTAGATGATAAAACAAATAATTTATGAAGTGTGAATGCTAGCATACTACATAAGTTTGATCTGCGATAATTCCAATCACCTTTTCTAGCATCATTACATATCATAAACAGTAGTTCATCTCATAAAACTTCTCATGATCAAGTAGCAAGCTATTCACATGTTAAAGTATAGACCATAAAGTTTCTTGAAAACTAGCAAACTATGTTCTGAGTCACCAAACAATTGCAATTCATCTTATTTTCAGGAAGGGTCTATATAAGTGCTTTGATTTAGAAAATTCCACGTACTCAACTATCATATAGTCTTCCATGATTGCTAACACTCAAATCATATTTTTAGAACAAATAGCATCCGTCGAACTCAGAGAAGGATAGGGGCTTAATGTTTCGCCTCCCAACTTATATGTCATATAGATAATTGTCAACAATAATAATTCATGATCAAATACATTTGAATGGCCATATATGCTTGGATCTTTCCCCACCACATGATGCTTGCCAACTAAACAATAATTCAGGTTGAAATAAGAAGGAATACTACTGACTCTTGCATAAAAGTAAATACATCAAAGTAAAAGATAGGCCCTTCATAGAGGGAAGCAGAGGTTATCATGCGCTTTTTAATCCTAGATGTGTAAACCCTTAATGCAAAGGAACGTCACGTTGTATTTCCCTTTGTGATAGCAACCTTTATTATGTAGTTCGTCGCTTTTATTTCTTTACCATCACAAGTTCGTACAACGCTTATTTTCCCTTACAATAAAAGATCATACATATTTAGGAGCAATTTTATTGCTTTTTGCACTGATGACAACTTACCTGAAGGATCTTATTCAATCCATAGGTAGATATGGTGGACACTCATGGCATGAAACGGGGTTTAAGGGTTTTGGATGCATAAGTAGTATCGCTACTTAGTACAAAATTTTGGCTAGCAAAATATCCTAAGCAAGCACCACATGTTAGAGGATCCATAACAATATAACTTCTATGCAAATATACCCAAACATAACTCATTTTGTTGTCTACCTTGTCCAACATCAACTAATTTGCTCAAGTTTGAAAATAATTAATGGGGATCACAATCATAGAAGATGTCCAAGATAGTATATTTATATGTGAAATCTCTCTTCCTTCAATATTATTTCATGAATTGTTCAAGTGACCAATGTTGTGTTTGCTAACTTTCAAAAAAATTTACCACATATACTTCATATATGTGAAGTCATTACTCCCCATGGAACAAGCATATGAATCATATATAATTTCACATTATCATATTCAATTCATTCAACCATTTACTCATATGATATAAGTGAAGCACGAGAGTAAATGACAAAACTACTCCACAAAGATATAAGTGAAGATCAATGAGTAGTCAAATAGTTAAATAGCCATGGCACGACTCTCTCTCATTCAAGATTTCAGATCCAATGATTTTATTCAAATAGCAAGAAAAATGAAAATACACTCCAAGGAAAACACATATCATGTGACGAATAAAAATATAGCCCCGAGTAAGGTATACCGATAGTTTTGAAGAAAGAAAGAGAGGATGCCTTCCTGGGCATCCCCAAGCTTAGGTGCTTGAGTCTTCCCTGAATATTACCTTGGGATGCCTTGGGCACCCCCAAGCTTAGGGTCTTTCCACTCCTTATGCTCCTCATATCGACATCTTACTCAAAACTTGAAAACTTCAATCACACAAAACTTAACGGAACTTCATGAGATGGGTTAGTATGATAAAGAGTAAATCATTCACTTTGGTACTGTCAAGATAAGGTTCATAATTGTTCTCACACAATGCCTACTTTACCATAACTTTTCTAAAATTTATATTGAGAAATATAAGCCATAGAAACTAGAAAACAGGCAAACTATGTATTGAAAACAAAATCTGTCAGAAACAGAACAGTCTATAATGATCTGAACAACAACCATACTTCTGCTACTTCAAAAATTCTGAAAATTAGGACAACATAGGCAATTTGTATATAAATCTTATGTAAAAAATTCAGATCAAAAGCACGCTTCTGTGATTTTCTAAAATTCTAGCAATGAGCGCAAAAGTTTTTGTTTTTTAGCAAGATCAAATCAACTACTACCATAGATCATCCCAAAGGTCGTACTTGGAACTTCATTGAAACAAAAGCTATAAAACATGATTACTACAGTAGCATAATCATGAGAACACAGAAAAACAGCAGGGATAAATATTGGGTTCTCTACTAACAAGCGCTTTTCTTTAATGCCTTTTAGTTAGGCATGATATTTTAGTGATACTCTTCCAAGCCCAACTTTGATGATAATTTTATTCATACTCCAGAAGATATAAGTGAAGTTCATGTAGAATTCTACAATTAATATATATTCACCAACATGCAAGCTCAAAATATATAAGTGAATCACATGAAGCATTCTATAAAGCCATACTCAAAAGATTTAAGTGAAGCACAAAGAGCATTTTATAAAGCCATACTCAAAAGATTTAAATGAAGCACATGAATCATTCTATAAATCAATGAAGGGCTATATCATACTAGCATGGTTCATAAAGGAAGAGAAAAGAAAAATAAACACGAAAGACGCATATCATGTGAACAAAACAAAAACTGAGGTATACCGATAATTGTTGAAGAAGAAAGATGGGATGCCAACCGGGGCATCCCCAAGCTTAGATGCTGGAGTATCCTTGAAATATTGACTTGGGGTGCCTTGGGAATCCCCAATCTTGAACTCTTGCCTTTCCTTCTTCTTCTCATATCGATAACTCCTCGATCTTCAAACACTTCATGCACACAAAACTTAAGAAAAAACCTTGTGAGATCTGTTAGTATAATAAAGTAAATAACTACCTTTAGGTACTATTGTGAACTCATTCCATTTTCATATTAGCATTATATCTACTATATTCCAACTTCACCATGGTTCATACCCCGCAATACAACCCATAGATTCATCAAAATAAGTGAACAACACATAGAAAACAGAATCTGTAAAAAACTGGACAATCTATAGCAATCTAGAAACTTCGTATACCTCAGTAACTCCAAAAATTCTAAAACTTTAGGACATAATAAGAAACTTGCATAGCAGTACTGTGTAAAAATTTTGAGATTTTATCACGCTCCAGGAAAAATTGTAAATTCAATTACTACAGCAAAAGTTTCTGGGTTTTTTGTTGCACACACCAAACAAGCAATTTAAACATTTTAAAGCCAAACCTTGGCACATTATTTTTATAATACAATGGATATATAAGGGGATAATTATTCTTGAGAAACTTCCATCAAAAATTCTACATTGTTTCCATGAGCATGAACACAAGTGTTCAAGGTTGACCCTCACTTCTCCAATGCATAACCTTCCAATCACTTCTCTTTTTGAAAAAGTTTTTAGCCATAAGAGGCAAGTAATTTTTTTGTAGTTTGCATTCTTTTCAAAAAATGTTTATTTTACCCACACCTAGAGAAAACAAAAGGGAAAACAAAATATACTTAGTGAAGAAAACAAACAAGCACACATGAGAATATCAACCCCACGCTATTGCTCCCCAGCAATGGCACCAAAAAAGAGCTTGATAATCCCCAAGTGCAAGGAATCATCGTAGCAATTTACAAAGGTGGAAGTGATAAGTATGGAGTGTCGAACCCACAAGAAGCTAAAGGTAAGATCAATATTATCTCAAGTCCTATCTGCCACTGATACGACTCTATGTACACCGAACGTTTGCTTCCATCTAGAAACGAGAAATAAAACTACGTTGTGAGTATGAAGAGGATAACTTTGCTTGACATCGAAGAACTAAAATATAAAAATAAGTGATGTTAACACAAAGTCAGAATATATTACTATATATTATAAATAGCGTGTGTGCAATAATGATGGATCAGTGTGCGGAATTATCCTAGGCAATTGTTAACAAGATCGGTAGTCATTATTACAATTTTATATGAGGGAGAAGCATAAGCTAACATAATTTCTCTACTTGGATCAAATGACCTTATGATTGGAACTCTAGCAAGCATCTGCAACTACTAAAGATCATTAAGGTAAAACCCAACCATATCATTAAAGTATCAAGTCCCCTTTATCCCACACGCAACAACCCCCTTACTCGGGGTTAAGCTTTTGTCACTCTAGCAACCCACTATAAGCGAATCATGAAAGTATTGCAACACCCTACACTGGGGATCCTTCACGTATGCGCCGCACAGAAGGCACCATAGGACAGCACCAAAAAAAACATACAACTCAAACCAATCTAGATCATTAATCAACCCAAAAGACAAAAAAATCTACTCAAAACATCATAGGATGGCAACACATCATTGGATCATAATATGTGGCATAAAGCACAATGTTCAAGTAGGGTATTAAAGCAGGGTGCGGGAGAGTGGACTGCCGAAAAGAGATGAGGAAGGTGGTGAAGATGGTGATGTTGATGAAGACGATCACCGCATCGATGGTTCCCCCAGTGGCACTCTGGTGCCACTGAGAGAGAGGGGGGAGAGTCTTCCCCTTGTGCTTCCTCCTCCATGGACTCCCCCCTAGATGGGGAGAGGTTCTCCCTCTGGTCCATGGCCTCCATGGCGATGATGGCCCCCTCTGGCTTCCTCTTCCATGGCCTCCGGTGATGATGGCCCCCTCCGGCAGGGTGCGAGAGAGGTCCTAGATTGATTTTTCGTGGCTACATAGGCTTGCGGCGACGGAACTTCCGATCTAGGTTTCTTTCTGGGGGTTTTGGTATTTATAGGAATGACACCACGGTAGTTGTACTCAAAACATCGCCAGTCCAGGTTAGTTCTAATAAAATCATACCAAAACCATATAAAATTGTTGTAAACATGGCATGAATACTTCATAAATAATAGATACATTGGAGACATATCACCGGACCACCCCATCGTCGCTGCTCGTCGCCTGGAGCTCCTCCGCCTTGTCGCGCCCACCTCGACTCCTCCCAAAGCCCGCTGCCAGACCCCTATGGCCCCGCCGTGAGCACCGTGTCTCCCCTCTCTCCCCGACCTCGCACTCTCTATCCGCTCCTCGCCGTGATCCCCCCATGCTGCTTCATAGTGTGCGTGACGCGCCCGCCTACCTCTCTGCTGCGCCGGCACCCGCGCCGCACTCCCGCACCAGCGCGCCACCGCTCCAACCCACAGCGGCCCGCGCCGCTCCCTCTCGGCCTACCTCGCCCTGCTACGCCGTCTGTCGTCCTGCTCGAGCCTTCTTTTCCATGGACTCGCCCCTGGCGCATCATCGCTCGCTGCGCCCGTGGCCGTTTCCCTCTTGTGCCCCCTGCTTTCATGACTGTGCACCGCGTCGATGCTCGCCACGCCATCTGCCGATGTCGCTGCTGCCCCACGACCTCGCGTCACCGCGGCCCCCTTTGCCCGTGTGCCACCTGTGCCACCATGCCCCACGTGCCGCCGCTCCTCTGCGCCAAGACCCCTACCCACCATTTCCTTGCTCAACGTGCGCTGTCGCCGGCCACCGCAGCTGTCGCCTGGGTTCGCCCATTAACGGGCTCCCGCCCGTCGCCCATTCGGGTTGTGCACGTCGCCCACGCCAGCTATGGCCCCAGGGGCCGATGACGAGTGGGCCCCTGCCCCCAGAACGTTTTTTTAAGAATGATAAAAAGTGTTAAAATAAATAAATAATAAACTAATTAAGTTAATTAATTCTATTTAACTAAGCTAATTGAATTTAGCTAACCTAATCATTAGTTAAGCTAATTAACTCTGTTTAGTTAAAACTATGGCTATGACGGACGGGTCCCACCTACCAGGGTTGACCTAGTCAACCTGTGGACCTGCTGACATCATGGTGATGTCATGCTGACTAAATAATTTCATTTTCTAATTAATTTAAATCGGTTAAATCCAAAATTGATTTAAAACTTTGAAAAGTAATATAAAATAAACTGTATCTTGGATGAAAATACTTTGTACATGAAAGTTGCTCAGAACGATGAGACGAATTCGAATACGAAATCTGTTTGGTAGCTACACGTCCCTAACATAGTGAACATGCAACTGACCCCCCACCCCCCCTCCGTTTCATCTCCCCGAAAATGTCAAACACCGGGAATACTTTCCCGGATGTTTGCCCCCCTTCGCCAGTAGCACCTAATACTGCGTTAGCTCACCCTGGCACCACTAAATGTCATGTCATGCATCTTAATGCATCTATTTGCATTGTATTCATTGTTTCTTCCCCATCTTCCCTCCGGTAGACTACGAGATTGATGCCGCTGATGCCCCGATCGACTACGGTGTTGATGACCCGTCCTTCTCTGCCAAGCTTCTAGGCAAGCAAACCCCCTTGATCAACCAGATATCGCCCACTCTCTTCTCTATTATTCTTGCATTATGTTTGCTACTATTGTTTATTTAATAGCTCCTATTCTGTTGCATAACATGTCATTATTGCCACTGATGTTACCTTTACCTGCAATCCTAAATGCTTAGTATAGGATGGTAGTATTCCATAAGTGGCCCTACATTCTTGTCTGTCTGCCATGCTATACTATTGGGCCGTGATCACTTTGCGAGTTGATCACGGTTATATACTATATACTATTACATAATTATGTTACTGTTTAGATATGGGAGCTGAAGGGGCAGGTGGTTCCACCCAGGTAGTGGTGGGCCTGGGTTCCCGACGGCCCCCGAGTGTTACTTTGTGGTGGAGCGATAGGGAAGGTTGAGCGACCTAGAAGACAGGTGGGCATGTTCCCTGATCGGCGTCTGCGGTTACTTCAAATAACACGCTTAACGAGATTGGGTATTTGATCTGAGTTGGTATTGACCTATATGCACTAACCACCACGTGGGAACAGTTATGGGCACTCGACGTCATAGTATCAGCCGAAGCCTCCTAGACGTCAGTGGTTGAGCGGCACGCGCAAGATTGGACTGGAATGCTTGCTCTTGTATTAGGGAGACTGGGTCTGCTTCCGGCCGCCCTCGCAACATGCATGAGTGCAAAGAGCGATGGGCCCAAGACCCCTGTGTGCTTAGGATTTAGACTGGCGTGCTGACCTCTCTATTAGTCCTAGGTAGGGCTGCGACGTGTTGATCTTCCGAGGCTGGGCATGACCCAGGAAAGTGTGTTCGGCCAGAGTATTAAGCGTGTTGGGTAATGTGGTGCACCCCTGCAGGGAAGATTGATCTATTCGAATAGTCGCGTCCATGGTAGCATGACGGCCCGGAGTTGTATTCCAACCTCATGGCATCTACAACCGGATACTAAATAAAACACGCACTGAGGAGAGGACATGAGGCGTCGCAGTGGCCAGGCGACGCAGACAGGCAGCCTGGTGGCGTGGCGCCCGTGTGCACGCCGTGCGCTGTCCCTCCTTTGCGTACTAGCAAAGGTAGGAGGTGACTGGCACCAGGCCAGGTGGGCCGGCCCAGTGCAGGTGTGTGGCCTCTGGCCTTTCTCTCTCTCTCTCTTTTTGTTTTCTATTTTTCTATTTTTCTGCTGTTTGTTTTGATTTAGTAGAAATACTAAATCAGTTTATTAAATGCTGAAAATATTCATGGGCACTTCTAAATTTAATTCCAACTACCCAAAAATACTTTCAAGCTTATTTGGACATTTAAAAATATTTATAGGATTTTCAATGTCCAAATTCAAATACTTATAAATTAACTCAAGAATCCAGAGTGTCCTAGAAAAGTGTGCACCATTTTTGGTAGAGGTTCTGGACCAATTCAAAAATGATGAACATTTATGAAGGGCATTTCAGGTTCATTGAAAAACATTTTAGTAAACCCTAGTTGGTTTAAGTGGTGCTGGGGTTTTTTGCCATCCCCATTTCAACTTTCTGAGTAAAGTAGACATGATGCAAACCCTATAATGCATCCACTGACTAGGGTTGTGACACCACGATCTTGTCGTCTCCCCCGGCCTCCCGGACACCCTCCTCGTACGCTAGCAGAAAGGCCGCCGGATCCGCCGCACCATCGTAATGCGGCGGCATCTCTGGCTTGAACTTGTGCGGCCGCTGCACTCGTCGCAAGGCAGGGGTGAAGGCCCGGAGCCCCCCAGCGCCGTGGAGGGCGCCTGTCAATTCAGTCGGGGAAGGGGCGGCGTCCATGAGAGTCGGTCGGAGAGGTGAGGCCGCCGAGGGGTGAAGCTTCGGCGCACCCCTACCCAGCGCACCAAATGTCGGATTTCGGGTTCTGGCAAAACCCTTGAGGTTCGAACATTGGGGTACGCATGAAGATCTCCCCCCTCTCTAGCTCGCACACTCAACGATCTCATGACCTAGCTTTATGGACCCAACGAACATGAGACACAAGATTTATACTGGTTCGGGCCACCGGTGTGGTGTAATACCCTACTCTAGTTTGGTGTGGTGGATTGCCTCTTGGGCAAAGGATGAATAGTTACAAGGGAAGAACAGCCTCGTGAGGAGAGGTGTTCTTTTAGTGGTGGTTACGACCAGCCACCACACCATCGTGCCCACTTCGAAGGTGGTAGTGGGTCGTCTCGTCACCGCGCCTCTGTGAAGCGCGAGGAGGGGTCCGACTGAGCTTAGGATGGCGCCAGGAGCCTGTCCCCATGGACCGCGGTAGGGGCAGGTGCCGCTTTTATTTTGTTCTTCCTTTCCTTCCTGCATCAAAAATAAACCAGAATGGGCCCCGGAGGGGCGTGTTTCGAACTATGATCTCAATCATTATGCTATGTTTGTTGTGTCTGTGTTGTGTCATTATTTTGTGTAGAGGTAACTTAGCTTGGCACATTTGGGGTAGCCTCCTCTTCCAGAGGGACTTGCTTCCTAGTGCCTGTGAAGGCCTTCCTTGACTTGGCGGGTGCTAGGGAACTGCAAAAAAACTCGTTAGGAGGCTCGCTAGGAGGCTTATCGTTCACCCGAGCCTCGACCCAGCACTTTGTATCGCGATACCCAAGGGGCACGGATTAGGAGAGGTGCGCCAGCTTGTGGGCTCGAACGAGGATGCCTCACGAAAAAATGTCGAAAGGCAGAGAAACGGAGAAAGGGAAAATGCTCGCGAGGTCGCCTCCCTAGCCCCTTCGCGAGGTGTGCGAGAGAGAGAGTGGGACGGCGGTGCGGCGGGACCTCTCTGCTTCTATGGCCGTGCGTGGGGACATATTGTCTACTTTCGCAGTGAGGCGGGACATGTCTCGTGCTTCCGCTTCTAGGCTCGCATCTCCCTGGTGGCAATCTCTCGACCCAGAATTCATGCTAACCATGGCGGACTCAAGGGAACGATGATGAATTACTTGTTTGTTTTTGTGGATGAGGAGTTGAGGTGGAATTTGTAGTCATCTTGGAGTACTAGTATTTATAACCAAGTAGTAAGATTCTCCTAAGTGGGAAACCGTTTAGGTTTTGATCGTGTGAACAGGTTTGCAATTTGGAATGTGACAGGACGCAGCCTCCCAGTTCTTCTAAAAAAATTGTGACGGGATGCATGCTCAAAATTTACTGACGGTTATAAGTACGGCAGTATTCCCAGAAGGCGTAACGTGGGCACGTATGCCTTCTCGGCTACGTACGGTCGCGTATGTGGCGTTTGCACCATAGGGTGCACCGCAATAGGTAATGTCAGCACACGTCTTGTTCCAACAACCGTGCGCGCTCGTTATTACCATCGCGCACACTTCTTTTATTTAGAATGTGTGCGCCTGTCTAGCACACACACGCTGATCTATCTAACTGTTTCAGTTTGTTGTGTCTAATCACAAACAGTTCATCCATGTGAGGTGTATGCCATCAATCGCAGACACTTTGATCTGGCTAACCCGTTTCTGTTCTGTTGCCTAATCGCAAACATTTAATCCTTCTGAAGCGTATGCCCTCAATCACACACACCTTGATCTGGCTGAAAGTTTCTTTTCTGTTGCCTAATCACAAACAGTTCATCCGAGTGAACCGTATCCTCTATATCGCACATGCCTTCATTAGGCTGCCCGTTTCTTTTGTTCCACCTCATCTCAAACAATTCATTGGACTGAACCGTATGCCCTGGATCGCACACACAACTTAAATCTGAACCATGTTTGATGGCTCCGCCATCGCAAATGTTTTGCACCTTTTTTGATAGTTCTTTTACACCAGTGTTTGCGATTATTGCATCGCACACAGTTTTGTCAAAGGGTCTTTGATCGTAGTGTCGCATTAGAATCATCCTGCAGTAGTGAGTGTGTGGGTTCGTGAGTGTTTTTTTTGGGGGGGG
>NC_041386.1:335264261-335347099 GCF_002162155.2 Triticum dicoccoides
GCAATGTGTGTGAAATAGAGTCATGGATATATCATATATATAGAGGGGGCGATCCACGAGAAGAGAGTGGAGGTATCATCGGCTTGAGGTATCTATAGAATCGAAGAGAGGGATGATGGTGCGTGTGTGTGTGCGCGCACGCAATCGATAAATAGTGCCATCGAATTTGTGTGTGCCCACGTCAAAGATATAGACTGGCTAGCCTACTGGAACGTGAGAGGGGACAGATGCAGTTTGTTTCTGTGGCATGGATACCTACCTACAGCGCTCCACTATTGGTGTGTGGTGGGGGGAGACATAATTAACTATAGAGGTACAATGGCTGGTATATGTGTGGAAGAGGAGAGAGGCCTACCTTATGTATTAAGGGAGATCAATCGGGATCCATCCATATGTGTAGGAGAGGAATAAGGTTGGGAGAGAGAGAAAGCTAGAGTGTTGGAGGGGGTGGTAGTGGAGTTGCTTCTAACAAATGGTGGGAGACACTTGCTAGACAAACGGAGGGCACACCTGCAATATCAATAAGAGAGGGGATGGTTGCCTGTCTGTGCACGTGCGTGTGAGAGACGGTTCAGGAGGCATGCACGAATGAGGAGGGGGGCGATATGGCTGGGGTAAGCATACGTAACTACATAGGAAGATCAATCGTCCTTTGTCAGAGAAACGGGAGACATAACTTGTGAGGTACGTTGATCGATGGGTGGGGGGGAAATAGTTAAAGTCGACCTAGGTATATGTAGGGAGATCGATCGGTATACATGCATGTATGTGTTAGAAGCAAATAAGGCCTCGGGAGAAGGATAGAGAGAGAGAGAGAGGGATGCATCTAGGAGGTGGTGCGAGAGGCATACTATATCGAGGGGGAAGGAGCGGGTGAGTACGGGATCGATGAAAAGAGTGGTGGGAGTGAGGCATGGACTATGAGAAGAGAAGAGGGGAAGCTTGTGTTTGTGGTAGGCACACCTGGCTAGAGAGGCATATCGATCGATGTGTGCCGTCAAGAAGGAGCTAGGGGGGCTGCACACACCGTGGGTGAACGACCTAAAGTGAAAAGGCGAATTTGCGCGATGGAGCTAGAGAATGCCGAGGGAGGGTGAGAGATTCCTAGAACGACTCTGACACTATATCTAATGACTCCAGCTCTAATCGCTCTGCTTTGGCCTTGCTGATTGTCGAAGATCACATCTCTGACCAAGCTATTCTAGCTGCTGCCAGTGAGATGCTGACGGTCACTGTAGAGGTTCATAATCAGGGTATGAGCTTTGGTCTGTTAAATCACGGTAATCATTTCGTGAACCTCCTTCTTACTCATCCCAACCCCAGAGGAAGTATGGGCAAGGGAAGTACAACTCAGGAGCTCAGCAAAAACCCCGTCTCACCCCGAACCCGAGAGAATTTACCCATAACCATGGATTCCATAACCATAATGGGGGAATTCCGCGTAACCACAACGGCCCTAGGAATGGAAATGGGAATGGAGCATGCAACAATCAGAACCTCTCTAATCAAGCAACGCCCACAAGAAGGACTTGAGTCACATTACTTGTTTCAAGTGCGGGAAGATTGGACACTACGCCACCGAGTGTTCTGAAGCAAAGAATGGGAATGGCAATGGAAACTCTGGGAAGAAGCCCAACCCATTCAACAAGGGACAAGTGAACCACGTGAACATGGAGGAGGTTGAAGAGCATCCTGATGCAGTTATCGGTAAGTTTTTGGTTAAATCATTTACCGCAATAGTTCTTTTTGATACTAGTGCATCACATTCATACATTTCAAGGGGATTCGCGGATAAATATAAGTTGCCCACCAAGGTACTTAGGACACCCATGTTATTAAGCTCACTACGAGCGGAGCATATGGCTAGTCAGGGATGTTTTTAGATGCCATTAACCATAGGTAGGCATGTTTTCCCCTCAGGTTTGATAATTTTGGAATCCCAAGGATTGGATGTGATACTTGGTATGGATTGGCTATCGATGTATGGAGGAAACATCGATTGCTCCAGTAAGTCAATTTTACTCACCACCCCGGAGGGAAAAGGATCAAGTATGTATCCGGGCATACTCCTAAGAGTACCAACGTAAATTCTCTCATGGGAATTGCTCAAGAAGAAGTGCCTGTAGTGAAGATCGAGACATTGAATTTATGATAGAGTTATTGCCAGGCACCGGACCGATATCGAAGAGACCATACGGGATGCTCGCAAATGATCTGGAGGAGATTAAGAAGCAGATCAAAGAGTTGTTGCAGAAAGGTTACGTTCGATGAAGTTGATCACCATGGGGAGCCCCAGTGCTCTTGGTTGAGAAGAAGTATAAGTCTCTGAGAATGGTTGTTGATTATCAGGCATTGAATGAACTAACAATCAAGAACAAGTACCCACTGTCGATGATCAATGATCTGTTTGACCAGCTGCAAGGAGCTAAAGTGTTTTCGAAGATCGACCTACGACTAGGATTCCACCAGCTGAAAATCTGAGAAAAGGATATACCTAAGACAACTTTCACCACAAGGTATGGGCTATATGAGTATACGGTTATGTCATTTGGATTGACTAACTCCCCTGCCTATTTCATGAGTATGATGAATAAGGTGTTCATGGAATTCATGGATAAGTTTGTTGTGGTGTTCATTGATGATATCTTGGTATACTCAAACGATGAAGAGGAACACAAGGATCATTTGCGTTTGGTTCTTGAGAATCTCAGGGAACATCAATTATATGCCAAGTTTAGCAAATGTGAGTTTTGGTTGAAGGAAGTTGGATTTCTTGGACATGTTATATCAGGAAGGTATAGTAGTGGATCCTACCAAGGTTCAATCAGTCACTGAATGGTTGGCACCCACCTCAGTTGGAGAGATCCATAGTTTTCTTGGACTCACGGGATACTATCGGAGATTCATTGAGAATTTTTCCAAGATTGTGAAGCCCATGACGGCCTTGCTAAAGAAGGACACCAAGTTCCATTGGACTGAAGAATGTGAAGCAAGTTTCCAGGAGTTGAAGAAACGGTTGACTACAGCCCCAGTGCTGATTCTGCCGGATATACGCAAGGATTTCCAAGTGTATTACGACGCCTCTCGCTTAGGACTTGGAGGAGTACTTATGCAAGACGAAAGAGTTGTTTCATATGCCTCACAACAACTTCGACCACATGAGTTAAATTATGCCACACATGATTTGGAGTTAGCAGTGGTAGTGCATGCACTCAAGACCTGGAGACATTTTCTTATTGGGAACCATTGTGATGTACACGAATCATAAGAGTTTGAAGTACATTTTCACACAAAAGGAGTTGAATCTCAGGCAAAGGAGATGGTTCGAGCTTATCACGGATTATGATATGAAAATGCATTATCATCCAGGAAAGGCCAATGTCATAGCAGACGCTTTGAGCCGGAAGAGTTATGCCAATACCTTCTTAAGTAAAGGATTGCCAAAGGAGTTAGCAGAAGATCTCAGGGAGCTTCGTTTGGAGATTGTTCGTAGATGTTTTGTTACAACCATGGAAGTTCAGTCGACATTGTTTGGGAAAGATTCGGGAAGCTCAGAAGGATGACAAAGAATGGCCGAGATAAAGGAGAAGATGGCTGAAGGCAAAGCCAAAGGTTTTCGTGAGGATGAGCACGACACCCTGTGGTTTGAGGACCGTATATCTGTGCCCAACAATGCAGAGATCAGGAAGTTGATATTACATGAAGCTCATGACTCACCATATTCGATACACCCCAGAAACACCAAGATGTATTTGGATTTGAAGGAGCATTTCTGGTGGACTGGAATGAAGAAGGATATTACGAGTATGTAGCCGTATGTGATGTATGTCAAAGAGTGAAGGCGGAACATCAGAAGCCAGCAGGATTACTGCAGCCTATGCCGATACCCGAATGGAAGTGGGATAAGCTTGGCATGGATTTTATCACCGGATTACCCAGGACACGATCGGGATATGATTCTATCTGGGTAGTAGTGGATCGTTTGACCAAAGTCGCTCACTTTATCCCCGTGAAGACCACCTATACAAGCACGAAGTTGGCCAAGATATATATGACCAGGATCGTATGTCTGCATGGAGTTCCAAGGACCATAGTATCAGATAGAGGGACGAAGTTTACCTCAAAATTTTGGCACCAGCTATACCAGACTTTGGGAACCAGGGTAGAGTTCAGTACAACATTTCATCCGCAGACAGATGGACAGACTGAGAGAGTAAATCAGATTCTGGAGGACATGTTGAGAGCTTGTGCGCTAGACTATGGGTCTAGTTGGGATGACAACTTGCCCTACGCGGAGTTCTCATACAACAATAGCTACCAGGCCAGTTTGAAGATGGCACCGTTCGAAGCCCATTATGGACGAAGGTGCAGAACACTGTTAATGTGGGATGAAGTTGGAGACCGTCAGTTGTTTGGACCAGATTTGATTAAGGAGTCCGAAGAGAAGGTTAAACTGATACGAGATAGACTGAAGGCAGCACAGTCCTGGCAGAAGAGTTATGCAGATTCAAAATGCAAGGAGGTAGTCTATGAAATCGGAGACACAGCATATCTGCGAGTATCACCTCTATGAGGAGTTAAACATTTTGGAGTTAAGGGAAAGTTAGCCCCGAGATTTGTAGGACTGTACCGTGTCTTGGAACGCATGGGAGAGGTTACCTGCAAGTTGGAATTACCCGAAGGATTGTCAGGAGTTCATGATGTGTTTCACATTTCCCAGTTGAAGAAGTGCCATGCAGAGATGGACAATATCCCTCTGAGAGGTACGGTGCCCCTGGAAGCAATTCAGTTGGATGGTGATTTGACATATGAGGACAAACCTATAAAGATTCTCGACTTTGCCAACCGAGTTACTCGCAGCAAGGTTATCAAGTTTTGCAAAGTTCAATGGAGTCACCATACCAAGGATGAAGCCACCTGGGAACGAGAGGATGATCTACGCAAGGACAACCCACACCTATTTTCTAGCCAACCCGAATCTTGAGGACGAGATTCATCTTAAGGGGGGGGTAGGTTTGTAACATCCCAAATTTTCAATTTGGAATGTTATACATAGGTCATTCATGCATATCATATTTTATTGAATTTTTTCTTTGCGATCCTGAAAATTCTAAGCAACTCAAGGACCCACGGAGAGAGTTGGGAATTTCGTTATTTTCATATTTGAGTTTTCTCAAATTTTGAAAAGAGGATCATTTGGTTTTAATTATTTTTCCGCAAAAATATTTCATATTAAAAAAATATGAGAGGAGATGATATGACTTCTCCAAAATAAATGAAATATTAGAGGAAAAATATTAAAATCAAATAAGTTATTTTATTTTGGTTTTATTGCAATTTTATTAGAATAAGGAAAATTACGTGTTTTTCAAAATTGCATTAGAGGTCTAAAAAATGTTCACTTTGTCCGCAATATTATTAGAGGATCGTGAAAATTTATTTTAGGAATTATGGAGTCCATTAGTACTTGTTTTATTTGTTTTTCTGCGTCAGGATTTTTTTATTTTTTTTAAGGTAAGTGACCTACCGGGCCGTGTCCGACCTGGACACTTGAACCGGCCCGCCTTATAAGCCACGCCCCCGCGACCCCGAGGCCCAGCAAGCCATGCCCCTGCCCTAACCCTAAGCCGCCTTGTCGCCGCGCCTTCCTGCCTCCGCCGCGCTGCCGCGTCGTCGTTCCGCCATCCTGCCGCCGCCGCACGCCACCGACCTCGCCGAGGTAGCCGCCGCCATCGGTTTTCGCAAGAAAACCGTTCAGTTTTTTCGAAACCCTAGTTTGTTTTTTTAGATCGGTTTTTCTCGGTTTAGTTAAATCTTGGACTTTCGTCCGTACATTTGTTTTAACGAACGTTGTCCATCCGTTAGTCGCAGACAGCAAATGTTCATTCGTTAGCCTGTTTGTAAGTTTTCATTTTTTTTCCAGGGTTTTTCCGCGCTTATTTTCGATCGCAATTTCTGCCCTAATCTTCTTTCTAGTATATCTTTTCGCTCGTTTATCTGAATCAGGTGAAACAAGCTCCTAGATCTTCGTCTTGAAGCCCTCTTTCCATTTAACCAACTTGAACAAGATTTTGGTACTGTAAATTTTGACTTTAGTCCAGATTAGTAATCGGATCTTGTTTCTTTGGTTCTTTGAGTTTCGTTGCTCCGTTTGATTTGATTCTTTTTGCAACCGGAGTTCTTCAGTTGAACTTTCTGGTTAGATATTCTTATTTGAGTTTTACCCATGCATCTTTGCTTGATTGCTTATATATGTTATTGTTTGTTTGCGATAGAACACCCGGAGTGCGAAGCGTGCTACTACGAGTCTTTAGGATTTGCAGATCGTCAGCAAGGCAAGTAACACTTTGATCATACCCCTTTATCACCCAGTTTTTATGCATTAGTTTCAACCCTCACACATTGCATGAGTAGGACATTTTAACATGTGGGTCTGGGAAGTAGACGATGAGGTAGAACCTATTACCTGTTTTATTATCAAACCCTGGGAGTAACTTCTACATTATGCTTATATTGGCATGCTATGCTAGTAGACGTGGTTTGGGTTTGAGTTTATCCATGACAGATGTGAGTTGTTAATTAATGGTTCAACTTAAGGTGGCAACTTTAATACACATCTGGGTTGATTGTTTGTGGGCACCTGGAGAATCCAGTGTTCTCCAATGATATCCCGGAGTACCCGTGTGATCATCCTACGGTCCCCACCCAGGCTCAAATGGATCATAAGAATATTCATGCTAGAAACTTCCTTGTGCAGCCACAAGCCATTATGGGCTCTGGCATAGTTGAGTATGTTGTGTGACCTCTTTCAGTGGTGGGCTAGCAGATGTAGGGGAAAGTAGGTGTAACGGTCCACCCAGAGTAAAGAGTTAATGCTTCTAAAAGACTGTGTCTCTGTCATCCGTTTCTCAACCACCCTATAGTGCGAGAAATCCAACGGAGGAGATCGAGTCTTGTGGGGAAAAGTGCGCAAACCTCTGCAGAGTGTATAAACTAATCATGGTTAGCCGTGTCCCCTGTTATGGACATCTTGCGTATCTGGTACTTGAATTATTGATTTGATCTCTTCACTCTAAACTAATTTGTTGGGATGTTAATGACTACTTTAATTGGGATTGAGTTGGAGGAACCTTCTCAATGATGTTTCAACTACCATGATAGTTACATAAAATATATTCCTATGTTGTAGGGAATAAATGGCTTTTCACAAAACAATATAACCATAGAGCCTCCACCAGCCATATATGTAACACACCAGATGTAACTTTCCCAATTTGTACTCCAACTCTTGCCGTTTCCGGCGTTAAGTTATTTTATTTTCTCGGGTTCGGGTTTTTGTCTCCATGTGTTGTTATCGTTGTCATGCATCTCATATCATGTCATCATGTGCATTGCATTTGCATACGTGTTCATCTCATGCATTTGAGCATTTTCCCCGTTGTCCGTTTTGCATTCCGGCGTTTCGTTCTCCTCCGGTGGTCATTTCTACCTTTATTTCGTGTGTGGGGATTAAACATTTCCGAATTGGACCGCGACTTGCCAAGCGGCCTTGGTTTACTACCGGTAGACCGCCTGTCAAGTTTCGTATCATTTGGACTTCATTTGATACTACAACGGTTAACCGAGGGACCGTAAAGGCCTCGTGTGTGTTGCAGCCCAACACCCCTCCAATTTGGCCCAAAACCCACCTAAACCTGCTCCATCATCTAGAGCGTTCGATCATGATCGTGTGGCCGAAAACCGCACCTCATTTGGACTCTCCTAGCTCCCTCTAGGCCTATATAAAGGTCTCTCCCCGTAATTCCGGATCCCCTCCCCGAAACCCTAAAGATCGTCTCCGCGCGGCCGGACATTGTCCGCACCGCGCCGGACACCGCCGCCAGCCATTCGCCGCCTGCCACGTCACCGCCGCCAAACCCACCGCCGCCGAAGCCCGCCGCCGCCCGCGGAGGGCCCGCCCGAGCCGCTTACCGGGCCGCGCGCCCCGCACCCCTCCTCCGGAGATCCGCCGGCGCCGCCCAGCTGTCCGCCGGTCTCTCCCCAAAATCCTAGATCCATGTGCCCATGTTCTTAGCCTCGTAACTTTGCATCCATAGCTCCGATTCATGCATATAGCATATCAAAATGTTCATCTCAGAGAGTACATCATTTCATTCGATTGCATGATTTTCATTTGAGTTCATCTTGATGCCCGAAATGCTGTTCGAAGAGGGCTACTTGAGTTAATTGTCAGATCTGCTAATCCATTTAGCTTTTTGTCATTTTTGCCATGATTATGGTGTGCATGATATGCCCTAATGCTCTACATATGTTTTGTTTAGGGTCTTGCCATCTCTCCAGAGGTGCAACCCATGTATTTTTGTGATGTGTATGGTGACTAGTGCAAGCTTGCCAAGTGAGGCACTTGATAATTCTGATTTCAGGGACTTAGCAATTCCACAAAGTCCTTGAGCTGTTTATTTCATGTTGTCATATGTTCATGTTGTTTCCTAGTGATCCGTGCCTCTTTTGAGGATGATCAGTAAGGATGTTTTGTTAATATTGTAGTGCTCTATCCATCCATGTCTTTGTTTGCAATTGTGAAGCACCCTGTATTGAGTCAATCGAGCTCTACTTTTGCTACTTTGTGAATCTGGGCAGATTGTCAACTTGTTTGCAATTTTGCCGATGATGCTTTTGTTCTTGCCATGTCTAGCTTGAATTTTGTGTATTCTTGATGGGTGTATGCTTATCTTATCATGAATAGCTTCGTAGTGAGTGCATCGAGCTCGTAAACATGCCTACTTGAGTTATGTTTCAGCATGTGTCAGTTTTCACTAAGTCTGAAAACTGATTATGTTTTTTGCTATGTTCACATGCTTGCAATTGTATTTTGTGATCCCTTTTGGCTCAAGGTCACTAAGGGACTTTTGTTAAGCTCTTTGAGTATCTCCATGCCATGCTTTACTTTGCCATGTTCAGGTCCTGTAGCTTGTAGTTTTGTTGCCCCGAAGAGTGCTACCTGATCTGAAATATCAGACAAGTGTTAATTTCACTAAGTCTGAGATCTGTTTACCATATGCATTTTTGCCATGCTTGTTTGAACCTGTTAATGGATGAATTGGCCGTAGCTCAGTGCTAGACTTTTGTTAAGCATCTTGAGTGCATCCCTGACATGTATGTTGTTGTCATGTTTGGGTGTTGTAGCATGTTCATCTCTTTGCATTTAGATGGCTACTTGCTGTATATCACAGACCGGTGTCATATTTGATTTGCTTGCCATTTCCAAACCGTAACTCCGATTCCGGCGTTCTTTATATCGTTTTCAAACGATTTCATCTCATCTTTCCAGTGGCACACTTGGATTTCCAAGTTGAGGCCAGTTTCATGCATTTCCTGTCAAATCTTGCATATGCATCCCGCATAGCATATCATCATTGCATCATATTGTTTGATCCTTGCACGTGGTTGATTATGCCCTTGTT
The DNA here is from genome assembly GCF_002162155.2 of Triticum dicoccoides. NCBI lineage: Eukaryota > Viridiplantae > Streptophyta > Magnoliopsida > Poales > Poaceae > Triticum > Triticum dicoccoides. The sequence goes on from NC_041386.1 coordinate 335,273,726, forward strand.
GCTTGTTTGTCTTGTTTGGGTAGAGCCGGGAGACGAGTTCGCTAATGAGGATCCCGTTGAGTTTGCTTTCGAGGATCCAGTCAACTCTGACAACTTTGCAGGCAAGATGATCATACCCGCGAAATCACTACTATCTTTGTTGTGCTAGATTGCTCGCTCTTTTGCTATGCCAATGCTACGATGACTACCATTTGCTTTCAAGCCTCCCAAATTGCCATGTCAAACCTCTAACCCACCATGTCCTAGCAAACCGTTGATTGGCTATGTTACCGCTTTGCTCAGCCCCTCTTATAGCGTTGCTAGTTGCAGGTGAAGATTGGAGACCGTTCCTTGTTGGAACATTTATTTACTTGTTGGAATATCATTATATTATCTTGTTACCTTAATGCATCTATATACTTGGTAAAGGGTGGAAGGCTCGGCCTCTCGCCTAGTGTTTTGTTCCACTCTTGCCGCCTTAGTTTCCGTCATATCGGTGTTATGTTCTCGGATTTTTGCGTTCCTTACGCGGTTGGGTTATAATGGGAACCCCTTGATAGTTCGCCTTGATTAAAGCTTTTCCAGCAATGCCCAACCATTTGCCACCTAGCCCCTTTTCCCCTTGGGTTTCCGGAGCCCAAGGGTCATCTTATTTTAAACCCTCCCGGGCCAGTGCTCCTCTGAGTGTTGGTCCAACCTAGAGCCCCTTGCAGCGCCACCTTGGGGAAACTCGAGGGCTGGTTTTAGTTGTACAGATTGCTTATCTGAGTGTGCCCCGAGAACGAGATATGTGCAGCTCCTATCGAGATTTGTCGGCACATTCGGGCGGTGTTGCTGGTCTTGTTTTAACCTGTCGAAGTGTCTTGAAGAACCGAGGTACCGAGTCTGATCGGAACATCTCGGGAGGAGGTCTATTCCTTCGTTGACCCTGAGAGCTTGTCATGGGCTAAGTTGGGACTCCCCTGCAGGGATTTGAACTTTTGAAAGTCGTGCCCGCGGTTATGGGCAGATGGGAATTTGTTAATGTCCAGTTGTAGATAACTTGAACCTTAACTTAATTAAAATGAATCAACCGTGTGTGTTACCGTGATGGCCTCTTCTCGGTGGAGTCCGGGAAGTGGACACGGTGTTGGAGTAATGTTTGCGCAGGTTGTCCTCTAGTTTCTTGCTCGCGCTTTGCCTCCTCTTCTCGCTCTCTTTTGCGAATAAGTTAGCCACCATATGTGCTAGTCGCTTGCTGCAGCTCCACATATATTTTTTACCTTGCCTTACCTATAAGCTCAAATAGTCTTGATCGCGAGGGTGCGAGATTGCTGAGTCCCTGTGGCTCATAGATTACTATTACACCAGATGCAGGGCCTGATGATTCCGCTCCATGTGACGCGCTCGAGCTCAAGTGGGAGTTCGACGAGGACTCTCAATGTTACTATGTTTCCTTTCCTGATGATCAGTAGTGGTGCCCAGTTGGGGGTGATCGGGACCGTGTCGCATGTTCGGTTATCTTTTATTTTGGCGCCGTAGTCGGGCCATGAGTGTTTGGGTGATGTATGTTATTTATGTACTTGATTGACGTGGCGAGTGTAAGCCAACTATGTTATCCCTTTTTTTATTATCTATATTACGTGGGATGTTTGTGATGATTGCCTGACTTGCGACATATGCCTTCAATGCGATTATGCCTCTAAGTCGTGCCTCGACACGTGGGAGATATAGTCGCATCGAGTGTGTTACAATATATGCATGTAGTGATAGCATTTATCTGTTCATTGTTCTCTTATGTTACTTGGCAGCATATTTCATGTGCTGACCCGTTTTCAGGCTGCAACGTATCATGTTGCAGACTTTTCAGACGACAAGTAAGATGCCCTAGGTCGTTCGTCATGCACTCAGCGATGCCGTTGGAGTTGCTGGACTCACTTTATCTTCCACGCCTTCCGCTTTTATCGTAATTAGATGGCCTTAGGCCATACTTATTATAATAAGTTCTCTTTTGATACATTCGATGTAATAAGTGTGTGATTGCTACTCTGTTATAAATACTTCGAAGTACTGTGTGTGTCAGCATTACCGATCCAGGGATGACATTGAAGCACAAAGACTTAACCATTTGAGGTCGGGTCGCTACAGAATGTGAGCGGGTGATGGCAGTATCAAGCGGAGTAAAAACACGGTCTTCAAAAAAAAGAGTGCTACCTCTTGGTGGAGATAGCACCCCGGTTGTACATACACGAGAACCAGCCCTACCACACATAACCAAGACTCTCGCAGACTTTACCCCTATTGCAATGGACAGAGAACCAGCTTCACCCAATCTAACCCCAACCACAGCAGATAGTAACCCAGTTCCTGTTGACACAACACCATCTCAACAACGGAGCTCCCAAACAAGAGAAGTTAGTAAGGCGGTTGTAGTGCCCAAAGCGCCAGTACTACCACGGCGAACCCCAACTCCACCACTTAGTACACCTATTCCTGTGGAGGAAGCACAACCAGCATCTATTGCATTTGATGTTGTTAAATCCTATGTGCGTATCTTCCCATCTTGGAAATATTATACTGAAGACGAAGGAAAATGCCAATTGCAGGTGTTTGTCCAGGAGTTATGTGTAAGTAATGTTATTCATGGCAATTACTTTGCTTTGTGCCATACATTCTACCTCCATGATGGTTATAATACAACAAATTTTCCCACTTTACTCTATAGAGAAGGACCGATTTGGAAACTCAGGATGAGGTAACCTATGCCAATACCTCTGCTATCTTCAAGAATGCTTGGTGGCAGTATCGGAATTACCTGAAGAAAACATACTTCACTAGCAAAGAAGCTCATCAAATTCCCTTACATTCTCCTAAGACACATTTACTGGACGCTGACTGGGAACGCCTTGTTCTGTACTGGTCCGGAACAAAGAATGTGGTAAGGTCTATGAACTCATTTTATTTTAGGTACTATATGCTCGCGTCTTACTGTACTTTGTTCATGTAGAACAAGTGTTTTAACCTGAAGAACAATTGTTCTCATTTAAGATTTCATTGCTATCGTGCATACTACTTTTCTCTTGTATCACTGTACTTACTCATACAAACTTATTTTTAAATTGAATGATCCAATGGAAACTCCAATGGCACAACAGGTATGTTTATGCATGTTCCTTTAACAGGTTTGCTCTTATAAATAGCTCTATTGATTTCAATTTCAATTGTGTATACAGTTGACTTCTCATATCATGCACATTACTAGCATCACAACAGGGCCAATAGTGTTGTTGTACATGTAGACCCGTGGTACCCATCTAAAATCTTGTTGTGCCATGTAGTTTCCCATGCTTTGTATTCTTTCAATGCTGCTTTCTCTTGAACTGATATGATTTCAACTGTGTCTCTATTTTGATTTGGCAAGACAATGCAGTGACCATAGGACATAGATATATGTTTGTTTCATGCTTTTATAATGTACTACTCCCTCCGTCCCAAAATAAGTGACTCAACTTTATACTAGCTTTATACAAAGTTAGTATAAACTTAAGTCACTTATTTTGGGACGGAAGGGGTACTTGGCAATAGAAGACTTGGTAGTTTAATCTTGTCCACCTTACTAATGAACTAGTTCACCGAAATGAGTTTCATATACTAGTACATGCTAAACCTGTTATGTGTTTCCTTGTTTCTTCTTTTAGAATGTTGACAGAATATTGGGGAACATTGCCTTATTAAGCAACGGTAGAGGAAATAATGCAGATAAGGTTTAGGATAGTGAGACATCCTTGTTGGTCTCCAACAAAGCTGATAAAATAGCTAAGGAAAACAATCTTGAAGAAAGTGATACAACCCCAAAGTCTTGTCTTGGTTTAGTGTTCGAGTTACTAGCCACTACCACTGGCACAAGCTATTCAAACTCACTGTCTGAATCAGTTCGGTTTCTTGAGTCTCAACGACAAGATGAAAGACATCGATCAGTTGTGCTACGACAAGAAGCGGAAGGACTGCAGAAGTCCCTGGAGCATTCAGATGCAAATTTTCTGGTGCAACAGCAAGCGTTGGAGGATTTTTAGCTCCAAACAAAACAAAGCTAATAACCTTGCTAAGCTTATTGCCAACATGGTGGATACCAAGGATAACGTTTCTTGAACTCTTCTGAAGTTGTTTCAGTTATGGACTTGTTTTGCTGCCGCGTTTATTTGCACCGGTGGCCAATTTTGATGGCCAGTGTATGTAATACGCTGCTTTGTTCCCTATATTTGCACTGGTGGCGAACTTTGATGCCCAGTGGATGTAATATGTGTAATAGCTGTAATAGGCTAGCGTTAGTTGCTTGCTTATTTATTTACTTATTGTCTTGTTTAGTTGCTTGCTTGTAGTCATTGCAGTTCTTTTTCCGTGATTTTCTAGTGGCCACATTAACCTATTTTTGGTAACTAGGCCACAATAATCATGGCAACACACGGACTGTTGTAACCATGGGCCTCCTGCGGGATGTAGGATCCATGGGCCTTCTACGGGCCATACGATCCATGGGCCTTGTACGGGGTGTAGGATCCATGGGCCTTCTACGGGCTGTATGATCTATGGGCTTTCTACGGGCCATAGGATCCATGGGCCTTGTATGGGCCGTAGGATCCATGGGCCTTCTACGGGGCGTATAATCATTTCGACAAACATGTGCCTTACTATCTGTGGACCATAACGGGCTGTTAATAGGCCGTATTTGATAATGCTATGCAAACACCTGTCACACCCTAGCTAGTCATGCATCAGAGTGTGTGCATCATGTTTAAATTTCCATTTAACTTGAAATGGGGATTGTGAAACCCTCAGAATCATTCCTGAAAATGATCCAAATAAAAATTTCTCCAAAAGGGTCCAAGAAAATGCTCATGTTGCTCTCTGAAAATATTGGACAGAGATAAAAATCAAACCAATATTTTTAAGAGCTCATAGGTATTTATTTTGGGCATTTGGAATTAATGCATAAATATTTGCATTGGAAATATATTATTTATATATATTAATATATGTCCAAATATTATGCCAATTATAAAGGAGCTCTGGAATAATATATTTAGCTCCTGCAAAAATTGGCATAAGGTATATAAATGATTTAATATTTTATTTAAATCAAAACAAATGTCAGAAATTAGAAAACAGAAATAATTAAAAAGGGAGAAGCTTACCTGGGCTCCTCCCTGTGCAGCCCAGCCAGCTGGCCGGCCTAGCCAGCAGGCGGCCCAGCCCGCCTCCCTCCTCTGTCGTCTTCGTCCTCGACAGAGGGAGGGGAGTGTGGCCGGCGCGCGCGCGCGCCACCGCGCCACGCCACCTGCTCGGCTGCCTGCCTGCCCTCCCCTCCTCGCTCGATGCCCCGGACGACGCCACGCCTCCCCCCTGCTCTCTCTCACTCTCCCTCGGCTCCTCCCTCCTCTCCCTCGCTCTCTCTCTCTCACACGGCCGAACACCACCCTCGCCGCCGTTCGCCATAGCAGCCGTCACCGGCCACCCCTCGCTCCCCCGACTAGCTCAGGAGCTCCGCCTCGACCCCCTCTTCCTCCCCACCGATCCACGGGTCTCCGGAAGCCCTGCATCGCCGCCTACGTCGCCGTTCCCCTCCTCGGCCACCGGAGGTCATCGCCGTCGATTCGCTGCACTCCGGCCGTCCCCGAGCCCGCTAACCATCCCTGCTGCTTCGCGGTGAGCCACTGATTCGATTCCCCCTTGCCCCGTCGTCCCTAGCCTTCTGTAGCTGCCGCCCCCTTGAGCTCCGAAGCTCGACGCCGCCGGCGATGTCGCCGTCGTGGCCACGGTCACCATAGCGCCCAACCGAGCACACCCACGCCCTCACCGCACCGCGTAGAAGCCGTAGGTGCCAACCCCGCATCCCCGCAGCCGTTGTAGCCTCGACCCCGAGCTCAACCGAGCTCCGGCAGCCGCCACGGTCGTCGCCGTCGACGGTACAGGCCACCCCAGGCACGGCCACCACCACCGTTCGACGCGCGGGAGCAAGAGCTCTCCAACGAGCCCAAGCACGGCCTCGCTCGTGCCCTGTAGCGCGATCCCGCATCGCGCCGCCGTCTCGGGCCTCGCCGGCGTCATGTCGCCGGTGGGTTTGACCCACCTTGACCACGGCAGGAACCCCCCTGTGTCCCTGACAGGTGGGCCCAGCCCTGTAGCTAATTAGGATTAGCACTAACCGAATCAGTTAAACTAACTACCCCCCCCCTGACACTGACAGTGGGCCCCAGCGCCACTAAATCCTAATTAGGATTAAGTTAACCCTGTTAAACCCCCCTGTCACTGACGTGTGGCCCCCACACGTCAGGTTTGACCTCAGCCAGCCGCAGTTGACCACTGACGTCATGCTGACGTCATGCTGGCGCAATATTTATATTTCTGGATTTAAATTAAATCAGGAAATTCCAGAATATTATTTAAACTTCAAAAATTCATAACTTTTATTCTGTAACTCCAAATTGGACAAATTATATATGAAAAATGATCAGAAAAATCCAATCTATCCATCTGTACTATTTTCATGCATGATCAAACAAGGTAAATTGATGTTTCAAGCAGAACAAGGAAAAGCACTTTAAAAGGCCATGTTTGAGTTTGAAATTTGAATCTTTGATTCAAATTTGCTCAAACCCTTCTGGTCTTAGTTGCATTAGCCCAACACACTCATATTGCTATGTTTCATGCATGCATCATATTGTTGCACATTGTTTGGTGATGGTTGTGTATCGGTGTTCTTTGCGGCAGGTTCTGCCTCCGAGGAGTACCGTGATTACCCTAACGAAGAACCGTATCAGTGCGTCGAATCATCAGGCAAGCAACCAACCATTTGATCATATCGATACAATCCCATGTTCTCGCTCCTGCTCTCTTTTACTGCATTAAGACAACGCGTTTCAAACTGCTGTGTGCTACGGTAGTTGAACCCATTTCCTCTGCATGACCTGTCATTGCCACAGTAACTAGATGAAACCCACTAGCATGTGTAGGAGTTGATTGAGCCATATGTATGTGTTGTTCCTACCTTGCTATGCCTGCTATGCTTAGAGTCGTGTCAGGTCTGGTTCATCTGGGTGATGGGCTAGAGTGAAATGATTATGTCGGTAATGAGAGTGGTGTGGTGAACATGATTTGGTAAAGGTATCGATGAGAGGCCATGTAGGAGTACATGGTGGGTTGTTTCATTGAAGCCGACCTTAAGCACTGAGATCTGTATGTGTGATTTAAGAATCAGCTACTACCATGCATTGGGCCCGAAACCAATGGACCCTCTCGGCTTCTTATTCACCCTAGTTCTCCGTCCAGGAGTTGCAAGTAGTTTCTGGTGTTTGTAGCCTACTGGAGGCCGTGGACAGCGCTGACCGTAGGGGTGGGCTGTGATGTGGTAGGTACGTGGCCGGGTGTACCGAATACCCGTTAGGTATCTCGGGAACCCTGTTCACATCGTTCGGGGCCGTATGGGAAACCTCGGCCGGACTCCCTGCGGATGGAACCTGGATAGGCGATAAACCTGGACTGGAGGCTTAGGTGATTAGGTAGGTCGTGGCCGACACCCACGTTGGGCTTCCGCTTGAAGGTTGCCGAGTACATGTCGTGTAAACGACGGTAAGTGGTGAGAGCGTGTATGAAGAAGTACACCCCTGCAGGGTTAACATGATCTATTCGAATAGCCGCGTCCGCGGTAAAGGACTACTTGGTTGCCTATACAGTTCATAGACAAGTAAATGGAAACTACTAAAAGCCTCAAGATAAGTGTGAGTGCCGAGGATGGCTCTTCCGTAGGAAGATGGAGGTGGATCCTCGGTAGTGTATTGAAGTGATGAGTAGTGGACTCGTGTGCGCAAAACCATTTCAAGTTGGAGTATCGTAGGATAGCCTAGCCAAGAGTCAAAGCTGGCTTGCTGCAATAACTCCACCAACCCTTCTTGATACTATGCATGTATGTAGGATCTGATGTAAGTCTTGCTGAGTACCTTTGTACTCATGTTGCTATAATCTACATTTTACAGAAGACGCTGCAACCCCTTCTGATGGGTTCTATGTAGACGTTGACATCAACGAGTAGGCTAAAGGCCCAGGTGGTGACCCTGAGCTTGTGAAGGACCATGTAGTATAGCTAGGCTTTCCAAGCCTCTTTTATTTTACTAGTTGTCTGTACTCAGACAAGTTACTTCCGCTGCTGGTTTGTATGACTGTATGACTTGAATGTTGTGTCGTGTGACCCGTACCTTTGTGTATGTTATGTATGGCTCTCTGAGCCTTAAATAAAGTACTTGTGTCGTAGAGTCATGTTGTGATGCTTCGTTGTATTTGCACATATTGAGCATATTGTGTGTATGATTGAAATGCTTGGTATGTGTGGGATCTGACTATCTAGTTGTTTATCTTTAGTAGCCTCTCTTACCGGGAAATGTCTCCTAGTGTTACCGCTGAGCCATGGTAGCTTGCTACTGCTCTGGAACACTTAGGCTGGCCGGCATGTGTCCTTCTTCGTTCCTGTGTCTGTCCCTTCGGGGAAATGTCACGCTTTGAGTACCGGAGTCCTGTTAGCCCGCTACAGCCCGGTTTACCGGAGTCCTGCTAGCCCAGTGCTACAGCCCGGACCCACTTGCTGATGACCGACACGTTCGAAGCTGGGTCATGGATGCCTGTCCCTGTAAGTCTGTGCCACTTTGGGTTTACGACTAGTCATGTCAGCCCGGGCTCTTTATCATATGGATGCTAGCGACACTATCATATACGTGAGCCAAAAGGCGCAAACGGTCCCGGGCAAAGGTAAGGCGACACCCATGGGGATACCGTGCATGAGGCCGCAAAGTGATATGAGGTGTTACCGGCTAGATCGATGTGACATCGAGTCGGGGTCCTGACAGCGTTGGCATCAGAGCCGGACTGCCTGTAGGTTCTCCAAGCCAAACTGGTCGATGTTGAGTCTAGAAATTCTTTAGTTATATGTAGGGGAATTGTTTGTGGGTTGGAACGTAAGGCTCTTTTTACTCCTTTATCTTATGACATTCTGATCTGAGTCAGTCCATTCTTCCACCGGGGGTTAAGGAATTAGGACCTATTCTCTCTATCAGGATCACGTGTTACTAATCAGTAGTACCTTATAAGTTTGATGGATACAAGCCTAGTTCAGTTCTACTACCACATTATGTTGTTAGAATGGTTTCAGAACTTTGATATGATGATGTTGAGTGTGTACGAAATCCTTTGTCAAATGTCTCAAAATCCTTCTTGAGCATTTACAGCTGTTATGCTGCCGAAATTTTGCTAGAAATTCTAATGCCTTTGCATTATGATTGTGCTTTCAGATGGCCACTCGCGACCTCAATCAAGTGGTTCGCCTGACTCGATGCCTAGATGTACCCGGCCATACTGCCAAGTTGGTCAGGGTAATGACTGAGGCTGGATACCGCTGGTATCCTGAGTACACGGTCGAAGAGCAATTCCGAGACTTTAATCAAAGCCAGTATCTCTGCACTGTCAGGATATTTCCATCTTATCCTGGATCCACCGAGCCCCTTCATTGCTCCTATGGACTCAGGGTTACTATTGAGATGGCTGTGCAGGACGCCGCCTACTCTATGATGACCATTATGCGAGTCAGATCTGGTTTATTTCGGGACTCTGATTTCCGGTATATGCCAGGATCACTTCCGGGAGCACAAGGGTATCTCCAGGCTATCTATGCTGACCCCACCCAGGAGGATTCACGGACTCGCACTACTGCTGAGATGCTCGAGGATAAGGACCGTGAAAATCGGGCCTTGAGGTTAGAGCTCTTCAATACCCGTGCTGACCACTGGGCTACTTTGACTCGGTTTGCACCGGCGGTGCAAGCTGGATATTCGGATATGCGCGATCTCTATCCTGTGAGATCTTCTCTGCCAGACGTGATGGGTTGGCGTGATGTAGGAGGCATCACCCCACCTCGCGGTCCCCGCAGGCCACCGTCTGTTGGTCCAAGGCCTCATCCTAGCCCCTATGGTCCACAAGCTCCGCGAGATCGTCTGTTTCCGGATGATCATGTTGAGCTTCCAGGCTATGGAGGTGACTTCTACGAGGACTACTACGGATCGGTCTGAGTTAGTGGTAGTATCACTAGTTCGCACTAGGTGTGTCGTCTATCATCCCGCGTGACTCGTGGGATATGACCTAGTTTGTACTTTTTCCGCAGGTGTAGAAAAATAATGTATAGGAGCTTGGGATGCCTCCGATGAGATGTAATCCTTTTCTCACCGTAATAGTACTTTGTTTGGTCTTGTACTAAACCCTGTATGGTGTGTATGACGATGGAATAAAAGAAGCAGTTTCTGTTTTTACCATGTCATACGGATGATCATCTTGCATTTCGAGTTATTCCTTACATTCTGTATCCTATGTCGGAACTTTATCATTCTGACTAAATCATTGTCTTGTTTACCTAGGATGGTCAACACGCGCACTAACCCAGCTTCTCAAGAGCAGGCCGAAGGCAGTGAAGGCAGGAATGAAAATCTGCCTCATCCTCCTTCCCTAGCCGAGGTTATGATGGAAGCTGAGAGAAACAAGCGGGAGACCAACCGTTTGTTGGAGCGTATTGAACAGAATACAACACACCATCAGAGGATTAACGTGGTGTCACTCAGTGATTTTATCAAATTGCATCCACCCACATTCCACCACTCCGTCGAGCCTCTCGACGCTGATGACTGGCTTCGCAGTATCTCTCACAAGCTGTGTTCCGCGCTAGTAGCTGAGGCTGACAAGGTCACCTTTGCTGCATATCATCTTGAAGGCCCCGCCAGTCTATGGTGGGAGAATTATGGAGCTATGCGCCCAACGGGCCATGTCACTACTTGGGCTGAATTTAGCGAGGCTTTCCATGAACATCACATTCCGGAGGGTCTCATGGACCGTAAACGTGAAGAATTTTGCAGTTTCACCCAAGGCCGACTTTCTGTGGATGCTTACAGCAGGGAGTTTGGTAATCTCGCCCGATATGCAACTGAGGAAGTGTCTACTGATGCCAAGAAGCAAGCAAGGTTCCGTAAGGGACTTAGTCCTGAGCTTCGCCGCGACCTCCGTCTGCATGAGTGCACATCTTTTCAGAAACTTGTCAACAAAGCCATCAGTGCTGAAACTGGTCAGACTGACTATGACGCAACACCGCCCTGCCACCCAGGTTCACACCGAGGCCATCTTTCCAGGCGCCTCGCCCTGTTCAACAGTCTGCACCGGCCAAGCCCTATGGGGGTCCAACTAACAATGCTCCTCCACGTACCAGTTCCGTGACTTGTTTCAAGTGTGGGGAATCTGGTCACTATATGCGTGAGTGTCCCCAGACCAACCCCAACCAGTCTGCTAAAGCTGTTGGCCGTGGCAAGCCGACAGGAAAAATATTCCACGCCAAGCCGGTCACCGCTTCACGTGGCCATGTCAACTGTATCTCTGCCGAAGAAGCTCAAGAGGATCCCAACGTCGTTCTCGGTACGCTTCTTGTTAATTGCCACCCGGCATCTGTTCTTTTCGATACAGGAGCCTCTCATTCTTTTATATCCGAAAATTATGCTCGTTTGCATAACGTTGCATTCTGTGACATGCCATCCACTATGGAAATTTCTACTCCTGGTTCTAGATGGCAGACCTCTAGGGTAAGTTATGGAAATGAAATCCAAGTCGACAGACTTGTTTTCCTCGCGTCTTTGATAGCCCTTAAATCTTCAGATATTAATATCATTCTGGGTATGGACTGGATGTCGGCTCATCATGCCCAAATTGATTGCTTCTCTAGGACTGTTCGACTCACCCATCCTTCGGGGAAGATAGTCAATGTCTTGAACCGAATAGCCAAGCGACAATTATATTCTCTTAACGCCAGCCCTTTGCCAGACCTTGAGGACGTTCCGGTAGTCCGTGACTTCCCGGATGTCTTCCCAGAGGAATTGCCAGGTGTTCCACCTGACAGGGATGTTGAGTTCGTAATAGACCTCATCCCAGGAACCGTTCCGATTGCTAGAAGACCTTATAAGATGGCACCACTAGAACTAGCCGAGCTTAAGAAACAACTCGATGAGTCCTTGAAAAAGGGTTTCATCCGCCCTAGCTCATCTCCGTGGGCTTGCCCCGTCCTATTCGTCAAGAAGAAGGATGGTACGGACCGGATGGTTGTAGATTACCGACCTGTCAATTTGGTCACAATCAAGAACAAATATCCGCTCCCCAGGATCAACGACCTGTATGATCAGCTCGCTGGATCCTCAGTCTTCTCCAAGATGGATTTGAGGTTGGGCTACCATCAAATCAAAATCAGAAACGGGGACATTCCTAAAACGGCCTTTGTTACTCGTTATGGCCAATACGAGTACACCGTCATGTCCTTCGGTTTAACCAACGCTCCAGCCACTTTTTCTCGGTTAATGAACTCAATCTTCATGGAGTATTTGGATAAATTCGTCGTGGTTTACCTCGATGATATACTCATCTACTCCAAGAACGAGGAAGAACATGCCGAACATCTAAGGCTAGTGTTGAAGAAACTTCGAGAGCATCGCCTTTATGCCAAATTTTCTAAATGTGAATTCTGGTTGTCAGAAGTGACCTATCTGGGTCATGTGATATCTGGTAAAGGTATTGCTGTTAACCCTGAGCGAGTTCAAGCCGTCCTTAATTGGACTCCACCTGAATCGGTCAAGCAAGTTCGGAGTTTTCTAGGCTTAGCGAGCTATTGTCGTCGCTTTGTCGAGAACTTCTCCAAGGTTGCTAAACCTCTAACCGAACTCCTCAAGAAAGATAAGAAGTTCGAGTGGACTCCACAATGTGAGCACAGCTTTCAGGAACTGAAAAGACGCCTGACTTCTGCTCCCGTACTGGTACCGCCAGACTTCTCCAAAGACTTTGTTATCTACTGCGACGCCTCGCGACAAGGACTAGGTTGCATCCTTATGCAAGATCGACATGTAATTGCCTACGCTTCACGGCAATTGCACCCACATTAGGAGAATTATCCTACTCATGATCTAGAGCTTGCAGCCGTAGTCTATGCACTTAAGACTTGGCGACATTACCTCCTCGGTAATCGTTGCGAAATTTTCACTGATCACCAAAGTCTGAAGTACATTTTCACCCAACCGGATCTGAATCTCAGGCAAAGACGTTGGGTTGAATTGATCACAGACTTCGACTTAGGAATAACCTACACCCCAGGGAAAGCCAACGTCATGGCTGATGCGCTAAGTCGTAAATCTTATTGTAACAATCTGATGTTACAACAAAGTCAACCGCTTCTCCATGAGGAATTTCGGAAGCTTAACCTTCACATTGTTCCTCAAGGTTTTCTTTCCACCTTAGTGGCAAAACCTACCCTTACGGGTCAGATTATCAAAGCACAGAAGGTAGATCCGGGAATCTCCCGCATCAAGAGAAACATCCAGAAGGGAATTGCGAATTGTTTCTCCATTAATGACCAAGGGGTCGTATACTTCGGGGATCGACTAGTGGTTCCCAAAGTGCGCAACCTGAGGCGTTTGATCCTTAAGGAAGCTCATGAATCTCCTCTCACCATTCATCCCGGTAGTACTAAGATGTATCAGGACCTACGCCAGAGGTTCTGGTGGACTAGGATGAAGAGAGAAATTGCGCAGTTTATTGCTAATTGCGACGTCTGTCGTCGTGTAAAAGCAGAGCATCAACGGCCTGCTGGCACCCTTCAACCCTTAGCTATTCCTGAATGGAAATGGGATAAAATTGGTATGGATTTCATTACCGGTTTTCCCAGGACCAAGAGAGGGAATAATGCTATTTTCGTCGTGGTCGATCGTCTTTCCAAAGTAGCCCATTTCTTACCTGTTCGTGAGAGTATAACCGCTAGTCAGCTGGCAGACTTATACATCTCCCGAATAGTGTCTCTCCATGGTGTTCCTTTGGAAATTAACTCGGATCGAGGAAGTCTTTTCACCTCTCGATTTTGGGAAAGCTTCCAAAATGCTATGGGAACCCGCCTCTCCTTTAGCACCGCTTTCCACCCTCAGTTGAGTGGTCAAGTGGAACGCGTCAACCAGATTCTAGAAGACATGCTTCGAGCCTCTGTTATCTCATTCGGAATGGACTAGGAGAAGTGCCTTCCATTTGCCGAATTCGCTTACAACAACAGCTATCAATCTAGCTTGGGTAAAGCCCCTTTTGAAGTTCTCTATGGACGACGGTGTCGAACACCCTTTAACTGGTCAGAGACCGGGGAAAGACAATTCTTTGGCCCGGATATGATTCAGGAAGCAGAAGAACAAGTTCGCATCGTTCGTGAAAAGTTGAAAACAGCCCAATCTCGTCAAAAGAGTCAATATGACCGAAAACATAAGGCTATGACTTTCGAGCTTGACGAGAAGGCTTATCTTCGGGTCACCCCTCTGAAGGGAACCCATCGTTTCGGTATCAAAGGCAAATTGGCTCCTCGTTACATTGGACCTTTTCGCATTCTCGCCAAACGAGGAGAAGTTGCCTACCAGTTGGAACTACCTCCGCACCTCTCCAGAGTCCACGATGTCTTCCACGTTTCTCAACTCAGGCGTTGCTTCTCGGATCCTATCCGTGAAGTGGACCACGAAACGCTTGATCTCCAAGATAATCTTACATATCGAGAGTACCCCATTCGTATCATCGATCAGGCCGAACGTACCACCCGACGTCATAATATCAAGTTTCTCAAAGTTCAATGGTCGCACCATTCTGAGGATGAAGCAACCTGGGAAAGGGAGGATCGTCTTCGACTTGAGTATCCCGCCTTCTTCCCGGAGGAACCCAAATCTCGGGACGAGATTCTTTTGAGTGGGGGTGAGTTGTCACACCCTAGCTAGTCATGCATCAGAGTGTGTGCATCATGTTTAAATTTCCATTTAACTTGAAATGGGGATTGTGAAACCCTCAGAATCATTCCTGAAAATGATCCAAATAAAAATTTCTCCAAAAGGGTCCAAGAAAATGCTCATGTTGCTCTCTGAAAATATTGGACAGAGATAAAAATCAAACCAATATTTTTAAGAGCTCATAGGTATTTATTTTGGGCATTTGGAATTAATGCATAAATATTTGCATTGGAAATATATTATTTATATATATTAATATATGTCCAAATATTATGCCAATTATAAAGGAGCTATGGAATAATATATTTAGCTCCTGCAAAAATTGGCATAAGGTATATAAATGATTTAATATTTTATTTAAATCAAAACAAATGTCAGAAATTAGAAAACAGAAATAATTAAAAAGGGAGAAGCTTACCTGGGCTCCTCCCTGTGCAGCCCAGCCAGCTGGCCGGCCCAGCCAGCAGGCGGCCCAGCCCGCCTCCCTCCTCTGTCGTCTTCGTCCTCGACAGAGGGAGGGGAGTGTGGCCGGCGCGCGCGCGCGCCACCGCGCCACGCCACCTGCTCGGCTGCCTGCCTGCCCTCCCCTCCTTGCTCGATGCCCCGGACGACGCCACGCCTCCCCCCTGCTCTCTCTCACTCTCCCTCGGCTCCTCCCTCCTCTCCCTCGCTCTCTCTCTCTCTCACACGGCCGAACACCACCCTCGCCGCCGTTCGCCATAGCAGCCGTCACCGGCCACCCCTCGCTCCCCCGACTAGCTCAGGAGCTCCGCCTCGACCCCCTCTTCCTCCCCACCGATCCACGGGTCTCCGGAAGCCCTGCATCGCCGCCTACGTCGCCGTTCCCCTCCTCGGCCACCGGAGGTCATCGCCGTCGATTCGCTGCACTCCGGCCGTCCCCGAGCCCGCTAACCATCCCTGCAGCTCCGCGGTGAGCCACTGATTCGATTCCCCCTTGCCCCGTCGTCCCTAGCCTTCTGTAGCTGCCGCCCCCTTGAGCTCCGAAGCTCGACGCCGCCGGCGATGTCGCCGTCGTGGCCACGGTCACTGTAGTGCCCAACCGAGCACACCCACGCCCTCACCGCACCGCGTAGAAGCCGTAGGTGCCAACCCCACATCCCCGCAGCCGTTGTAGCCTCGACCCCGAGCTCAACCGAGCTCCGGCAGCCGCCACGGTCGTCGCCGTCGACGGTACAGGCCACCCCAGGCACGGCCACCACCACCGTTCGATGCGCGGGAGCAAGAGCTCTCCAACGAGCCCAAGCACGGCCTCGCCCGTGCCCTGTAGCGCGATCCCGCATCGCGCCGCCGTCTCGGGCCTCGCCGGCGTCATGTCGCCGGTGGGTTTGACCCACCTTGACCACGGCAGGAACCCCCCCTGTGTCCCTGACAGGTGGGCCCAGCCCTGTAGCTAATTAGGATTAGCACTAACCGAATCAGTTAAACTAACTACCCCCCTGACACTGATAGTGGGCCCCAGCGCCACTAAATCCTAATTAGGATTAAGTTAACCCTGTTAAACCCCCCTGTCACTGACGTGTGGCCCCTACACGTCAGGTTTGACCTCAGCCAGCCGCAGTTGACCACTGACGTCATGCTGACGTCATGCTGGCGCAATATTTATATTTCTGGATTTAAATTAAATCAGGAAATTCCAGAATATTATTTAAACTTCAAAAATTCATAACTTTTATTCTGTAACTCCAAATTGGACAAATTATATATGGAAAATGATCAGAAAAATCCAATCTATCCATCTGTACTATTTTCATGCATGATCAAACAAGTTAAATTGATGTTTCAAGCAGAACAAGGAAAAGCACTTTAAAAGGCCATGTTTGAGTTTGAAATTTGAATCTTTGATTCAAATTTGCTCAAACCCTTCTGGTCTTAGTTGCATTAGCCCAACACACTCATATTGCTATGTTTCATGCATGCATCATATTGTTGCACATTGTTTGGTGATGGTTGTGTATCGGTGTTCTTTGCGGCAGGTTCTGCCTCCGAGGAGTACCGTGATTACCCTAACGAAGAACCGTATCAGTGCGTCGAACCATCAGGCAAGCAACCAACCATTTGATCATATCAATACAATCCCATGTTCTCGCTCCTGCTCTCTTTTACTGCATTAAGACAACGCGTTTCAAACTGCTGTGTGCTACGGTAGTTGAACCCATTTCCTCTGCATGACCTGTCATTGCCACAGTAACTAGATGAAACCCACTAGCATGTGTAGGAGTTGATTGAGCCATATGTATGTGTTGTTCCTACCTTGCTATGCCTGCTATGCTTAGAGTCGTGTCAGGTCTGGTTCATCTGGGTGATGGGCTAGAGTGAAATGATTATGTCGGTAATGAGAGTGGTGTGGTGAACACGATTTGGTAAAGGTATCGATGAGAGGCCATGTAGGAGTACATGGTGGGTTGTTTCATTGAAGCCGACCTTAAGCACTGAGATCTGTATGTGTGATTTAAGATATAGCTACTACCATGCATTGGGCCCTGAAATATGACCCCGCTCGGCTTCTTATTCACCCTAGCTCTCTGTCCAGGAGTTGCAAGTAGTTTCTGGTGTTTGTAGCCTACTGGAGGCCGTGGACAGCGCTGACCGTAGGGGTGGGCTGTGATGCGGTAGGTACGTGGCCGGGTGTACCGAATACCCGTTAGGTATCTCGGGAACCCTGTTCACATCGTTCGGGGCCGTATGGGAAACCTCGGCCGGACTCCCTGCGGATGGAACCTGGATAGGCGATAAACCTGGACTAGAGGCTTAAGTGTTTAGGTAGGTCGTGGTCTACACCCACGTCGGCTTTCGCTTGAAGTCTGCCGAGCACATGTCGTGTGCAGACGCTAAGTGGTGGAAACATGTATGAAGAAGTACACCCCTGCAGGGTTATCATAATCTATTCGAATAGCCGCGTCCACGGTAAAGGACTACTTGGTTGCCTATACAGTTCATAGACAAGTAAATGGAAACTACTAAAAGCCTCAAGATAAGTGTGAGTGCCGAGGATGGCTCTTCCGTAGGAAGACGGAGGCGGATCCTCGGTAGTGTATTGAAGTGGTGAGTAGTGGACTCGTGTGCGCAAAACCATTTCAAGTTGGAGTATCGTAGGATAGTCTAGCCAAGAGTCAAAGCTGGCTTGCTGCAATAACTCCACCAACCCTTCTTGATAATATGCATGTATGTAGGATCTGATGTAAGTCTTGCTGAGTACCTTTGTACTCATGTTGCTATAATTTACATTTTACAGAAGACGCTGCAACCCCTTCTGATGGGTTCTATGTAGACGTTGACATCAACGAGTAGGCTAAAGGCCCAGGTGGTGACCCTGAGCTTGTGAAGGACCATGTAGTATAGCTAGGCTTTCCAAGCCTCTTTTATTTTACTAGTTGTCTGTACTCAGACAAGTTACTTCCGCTGCTGGTTTGTATGACTGTATGACTTGAATGTTGGGTCGTGTGACCCGTACCTTTGTGTATGTTATGTATGGCTCTCTGAGCCTTAAATAAAGTACTTGTGTCGTAGAGTCATGTTGTGATGCTTCGTTGTATTTGCACATATTGAGCATATTGTGTGTATGATTGAAATGCTTGGTATGTGTGGGATCTGACTATCTAGTTGTTTATCTTTAGTAGCCTCTCTTACCGGGAAATATCTCCTAGTGTTACCGCTGAGCCATGGTAGCTTGCTACTGCTCTGGAACACTTAGGCTGGCCGGCATGTGTCCTTCTTCGTTCCTGTGTCTGTCCCTTCGCGGAAATGTCACGCTTTGAGTACCGGAGTCCTGTTAGCCCGCTACAGCCCGGTTTACCGGAGTCCTGCTAGCCCAGTGCTACAGCCCGGACCCACTTGCTGATGACCGACACGTTCGAAGCTGGGTCATGGATGCCTGTCCCTGTAAGTCTGTGCCACTTTGGGTTTACGACTAGTCATGTCAGCCCGGGCTCTTTATCATATGGATGCTAGCGACACTATCATATACGTGAGCCAAAAGGCGCAAACGGTCCCGGGCAAAGGTAAGGCGACACCCGTGGGGATACCGTGCGTGAGGCCGCAAAGTGATATGAGGTGTTACCGGCTAGATCGATGTGACATCGAGTCGGGGTCCTGACAACACCCCAATGTGTTAATGGGCCACAAATGGGACGAATGTAACCACGGACTGAATTTGGCCCACGAACGGAACAGGCCAGTAACGGACCGTAACTAACCGAATTCTAGAAATGAGTCCAAGAATAAATGGCCCTTAGAAGGCCAAAAGTTAACACGGGCTGGAAACGGCCGACAGAATAATGGGCCATTAATGGGTATAAAGTGATACACTGTTCATTATGGGCCAGTTTCATCTTGGGCCTTTAATGGGCCCAGAGTTACAAAGGGCCTCATATGGGCCGAAATACCTCATGGGCCATACATGGGCCGGAAGTTACAATAGGCTGGAATCATATTGGATAGCCTAGATGTAGCTACTGGGCTTAATTCCGATAGGCCGTAATGGGCTGGGAGTTATCGGGCCATAAATGGGCTATATTCGAACATGCCGTTAACAGGCTTTCCATGGTCCGGCCCGTTACCTTTTGACCAAGTCAAATGGGTTGGCCTTTTTACCGGAATGGGCCTCTGTTGGGCCGTGCCACGTGTCGACATATCATAGGCGCCTCATCTCCAATGAGTGGATGACATCTATCCCAACGGTGAGGCAACACGTGTTTCCTCCGGCCAATGAGAATTTTACACGTGGAAAATCCCATTGGTCCGGGCTGTTAACGGGTTATCGGAACCAAAACCAGACCCGATAGTTTAACGGCGACCCGTTACGGTGGATGCCATGTGTTGGTCACCATTGACAAAAACACTTCCATGACTCGCCATTTATCGTCATGGAAGTGGACACTTCCGTGATGATAATTTTGGTAATGTCATGGAACACTTCTACGACAGCACAAGTATGACTATCTTAATTCTATCATAAAATCATCATGGATGTACATACATGACAGAAAACGTGACCTACTGTGACAAACACGTATCATCATGGAAGTGTCTTTTTTTGTAGTGTCATCCTCATTGGTGCCTCTTTGTCAGTGCAACAAACCCTGGGTCCGTTGCCCAGACTATGCACCGGCACGGGAGCAAGTTTACAGCACCAAGGACAGGCCAAAGTACAGGAAATCAAGATTCTCAGAAGGTCAACATGCAGATCAAGAGGACCAAGACCAAGCTAGAGAATCAAGAAACCACCAGGAGAAAAGTCTCCCTTGCTGGGCAGGCGAGCCCGGCAAGGACGGTGTCGTGGTTTTGTCACGGCAGATGTCCTTGTAAAAGGACTTAGTCATGGAGCCATCGCTACGGGTTAGCTTAAAGGGGTTAAACCGGACAAGGGACACGAGAGTTTTATACTAGTTCAGCCCCTTACGATGAAGGTAAAAGTCTACATCTAGTTGTGATGGAATTGCTGGGGTTTCGATGACCAGGGAGCGAATCCACTTTGTCTGGCTCTCGAGTTGTTGTTGTGTGTTGTCCCTAAACCGCCGCCGGGTCGCCCCTTTATATACATAGGTCGACACCCGTCGGTTTACAGAGTCCCGAGGCCGGATCGTTAACGTATCCAACTCGGTCTGTATCCTTCCTATCTTACAATGCAAGTTACATGAGAAAGTCGGTTTACATCTACAGGCCTTAACCCACCTTTGGGCCTTGGGCCTTCATAAAGCGCCACCATCCTCACATCTTCATGGGCTTCTAATCTTCATGGAGTTAGCCCGGCTACTCCTGGCCAGTTTACATCCAATAGTAATATCCCCAACATTAGGCCCCAGATTGATTTAAACTTGTTCATGTCAATCTTCAACACTTAGAAGAATTCCTCCTTTGCATCTTCACCTTGATATTGTAAACTGCCGTGACGTCATCCTCCAGGATCATGATAAATCGCCAGGATGTCACTTGTTATATAAAAATTATACATCTCACCTTCTGTTAATGACCGTCCGACAATCGAGGCGACCGCTCCATTATATATCCAATTTTTGGCTCCTTGATTGTCGCGCCTATCACCTCTCCATTTCCCTTATAAATAGGGCCAAGAGTTATTTTCTTTTCCTCCCTTCGTCTCCTTGCTTCTTCTTCCTCCTCACGACGCCACTGCACCCAAGCACCGCTGCCATCGTCGAGCTTCGCCTTTGCATCTCCGTTGGCCGATGCATCGACCTGGTTGCATCAGAAAGACGCGGCGCACCTCCTCTACCTCAACAGCTGTTGTATTCCTTCTTTCCTCTATAGATCCATTACAGTTCATGCGGGTTCATGTAGCTCTTCATGTGTTCTTCGTCAACCCATAGATAACAGAGCTTGATCTTGATGTGTTCCGCACAGTAGCTATGGTACTCCTTGTCTCGGCCATTTAAACCAAACCTTAAAGACCTAATAACTTGATCTGGACCTTTTGTGAACTGCTTCGGTACCAAACATTTTTAAGTCTCAATATTTTTCCTTTTCCTGACTTACGGTAGATCCAAAATTTTAATGCAATCTTTTGAGACCTGTTTTACCTTACTTACTCATTCTTGCCTTAGATCTGTATCTTCCTTATCTGCATATGCGGTTTATCCTTGTAGAAAGTAATCTATCATATACCATTAGTCCCCTTGTAAACCACCAATCCCTTTATCTCCGTTGTCATACTCTGGTTTAATAATATGTGTATACCGATGTTTCTACTTATCGCTTTATCATTCATAATTGCATCAGCCTCCGGTTTACTAATTTCACATACTTGGATTCCTTTTCCTTGTTGTACCTTATGCATCACCATGAATGAATCGTAAACCGGCATTATTTTCTTCCCAGCTTTTCACTTGCAATGGCCAAGCAGTTTTATTCCTGCAACTACGTCCCTTCCTAGATTACTAAGGAGCAACTGAACGGAATGGTTAAGATCGGTACCTTACCACAGAAAAATGAAATCCGGTGGCGAGTTCCTGGGCCGAAAAATCCTCCTACCCCCAAACAGAATGAAGTGGTGGTGATTGTTGATCATATAGGCCGTGGCTTTAAACTGCCCGGATCAAAGTTTTTTCGAGATGTACTTGCTAGCTTTTAGCTCAATCCTCAAGATATTGGACCCAACTCGGTATCCAATATATGCAACTTTCAAGTCTTTTGTGAAGCGTACCTTCAAGAAGAACCAACTGTTGAGCTGTTCCGTGATTTCTTCCATTTAAACCGTCACACTGAGTTTTTAGACGGACCCAATACAGAACTTGGCGGCGTCTCAATTCAGAAAAGGAAAGAGGTTGAGTTTCCTCATGCGAAACTTCACAGTCACCCAAAAGAGTGGAATCAAACTTGGTTCTACTACAGAGACACCTCTGCTGAAGATGAAAACCCTCTGCCGGGTTATCGTGCTCACCGGCTTGCTAATACTCATCTACTTCCGCAACGACTAAGTGCCCAAGAACGGGCCTCGTATGCACCTCAACTCGCCAAGCTGAGAGCCTTCCTGGCCAACGATTTAACAGGCGTGGACTTCGTCCGTTGCTGGATATCCTGGAGCATTTTGCCGTTAAGTTGCCGCTCCGGCTTAATGTGTGAGTATACTGGTGACGTTCAAGACTCTCAACGTCATATCAATATTCAGCTAACAGATGAATAAGTCGCTGAGTCTGCGAAGAAAATGTTGAATGAACCGGAAGCTGTCTGCAGCAAGACCGGGTTAAGTCCCTTTTATACGCAGAACAAACCGCCCGCTGTAAGTATTATCTGTGCTTCCGCTTTACACCTGATATTTTTAGACTGTGCAATCTTTGAATTCCCTCTGCTCATCTTTAAACAAGGCGATGATCCGTTCTGGAAAAATAAACCTCAAGAGAAAGCGGCAAAGCCTTCCCATCCTAAAACAAAAGCCGTCAAGAAAACCACAAAGAGGAAGGCACCTGAACCCATCGGTCTAGAGCTTGATGATGACCCGGATGAACCGGAAGCAGAGGTAGAACTTGATTCACTTGGTTCACTTTTCATGCATCTCATTGACTATGATATTTATCAGGAGGACGTTGATGGCAGCCAAGCTGACGATGCAGAGGTAATTATCCTTCCCTCCGATTCAGACTCTCTGCCAACACAAAAAATCCGTCAAGCAGTCCAGAAAGTATGATTTTCTCACCCTCTTGCTCACTTGGATCCAACATTTATTTTGAAGAAGCAGCAGCACGAGGCTCGCCGCACAACCCGGCACAACGGTCAAACGGTCACTTCGACCGGTTTACCGAATACCTCGGTCTAGAAATGCCGAACTGAGGTCTCACCCACTTCTGACACTTCTTATCCCAAGGCTGGCTATTACCGACAACCTCTTAATCCGTATGATTCGAATTATCAGGTGACACCTCCTTCATCCTCTGGCGAGTCAACAGCAACACAACTCCCTCCCCTTAACACCATTGTTGGGTAAGTTTTAATTGAATCTGTTG
This sequence comes from Triticum dicoccoides, assembly GCF_002162155.2. NCBI lineage: Eukaryota > Viridiplantae > Streptophyta > Magnoliopsida > Poales > Poaceae > Triticum > Triticum dicoccoides. The sequence continues at coordinate 335,297,022 of NC_041386.1, forward strand.
ATGCTTTGTATTTGCATGTTGTTTTCATCCTTGCATCTTTTCCTTTTCAGAGCCAAGGCTAGACCCAGCAAGAAAACTCGGGTGAATAAACCATCTGAAGAATTGGTTTTTGAACCGGAGCAAACAACTGAACCGGAAGGTCCTCATGTAGACACTGTTGTTCATGAACCACTCCCTCCGAATCATGATTTGAATGAGCAAACAGAAGTTGATACCGCTGTGCCAGATGATAAACCAGCCAGTCCAATCCGGGCTGATGACGGATCTTCTAGTCCAGTGAAGGCGATTGATACTCCATCAACTCCAGAAAAGGCTGTTGGAAATAAAGAAGATGAGGTTATCATTACTGGTATTGGCCACACCTCTCCTGGCCAACCTGTTGTATTGGCGAAACATAGTGCCAAAGAAGAATGTGCTGCCATGGAGAAAGGCAAGTGGAGCACCAATTTATCAAGCTATGCCCACATCAGTTCTCAAGAACTGCACTCTGGCTTTCTAAACCGTCTGCTCACAAACCGTGACTATGAAGCCGATTTGGTGAATCTGATGAAGGAGTGCTATGAGGTAATGACATAACTTTTCTTTTCTTAAGTCCAATTGCAAATACCAACTCTAGTAGCCCCCAAGGGCTGGTTTATGATAGCAATCATAAATCGGGACTTTGTAATATCTCAACCCTTGCATACTTATCCTCCATATGTCAGGTGATCCTTTGAAATAAACCAGTATGTTATCGTTGTATTCTTGTAGTTTTCATCTGTGTAGTCCCCAAGGGCCGGTTTATCTTTCCAAGGTAAACTGGGTCTTTAATCAATGCTTCAACTTTGGACAGATGTACATTAGCCCCCAAGTGTCAGGAATAATGCGTGCCTTGTACTAGGGACTTGCAAAAGTTTTTGATGATAGAGACAATAGGCATTAGCCCCCAAGTACAAAGTGCATAACTTGTTATACGCTTGGTACTTCAAATATACAAATCCCATTGATGATTTATCTTGCCCTTGTAGGCCGAGCTGAGTAAGAAGGACGCTCAAACCGCTGACCTTCAGGAAAACATTAAATCTCAGCAAGCAGAGGCTTCCAAGGCCAAGGAAGAACTGATGAATGCCTTAGCAGCCATGGAGAAGCTGAAGGAAACCTTTAATAAAGAGCATGCAGACTGGGAGACTGAGAAGGCCGGTTTAACAAAGAAAGCCGAAGACGCAGAAGCAGCCCTGAAGCCGGTGGTGGAAGAACTAACCGGCCTAAAACGACAGATTAATGCCATGACCTCTGCTGTATTTGGTGAGTATTCTCATATGAAGTTATTCCGATTCATAATATCTTATCAATAGCCGGTTTACTGATGCTTTACCATGACAGGGACCCACATCACTCATCTGGGTGCCGATATGCGGATGAAGCTTAAAGTGGCCTATACTTTGATAGAACAACTGTATTCTGGATCCCAGCGAGCCATTTGCACTGCAGCTTATAACAAGCCTCCTCCAATGCTGATAAAAGAAACCATCGAAAAGCTGGCCATGCTGCCTGCCCGGTTGGATGAACTGAAGAGATCAGCCGCAAGGTCAGGTGCACTGACCGCGCTAATCCGTGCCAAGGCGTGGATTCCGGATCTTAATCCGGCAGATATTAGCAAAGGTTATCCTGGTGTGAAGGAAGACGGTTCAGATTTCAACAATGACGATCTCCGAAGGCTGACAAAGGAAATGCGGCCTATAGCAAGCAAATTGGCGGATGACACAGATCTATCTCATTATCAACCGGTTTACGATGTTGAGGGGAAAAGACAGCCCGCGCCGATTCATAATGTAGAAGATTTTGTTCCACCAATCTGTAAGCACACTTATGCTCCTGACATTGACCCTTCCAACCTTATTCATGAAGAAGCCGTTTTTCAAGCCTTAACTGGAATTGATTGGTCAACGATTGATTTCTAGCGACTGGGTAGGGATGAGGAGAATGCACCCGCTCAAGATGACCCTCAATCTTCAAGCCGTCGGGATGAAGAATCTTAATTCGGAAGCCGGTTTAATCATTTGCCAAAATTGTTGAAACAATTATCCTGTGTGGGCACTAAAGCGCCTTGTAATAGTCTAGTTCAAATACTTATCTGTTTATGCCATCGAGCATACTCATTTTGCTTGTCATTGATAACTGGCCATGCTTTTGGGATCTATTTTATGTATAATCCACAGTGGCTTTATTTGGCTTATTCCTGCAAAAAAATTGAAAGTGTCCTAGCGGTTTACCGTTGGACGGGTCATGGTGCCCAAACATATATATAACTTGGATACCGAACCAAGGCTGTAATATGTAGGTATAAAATAGATGATACATGTGGTATATCTCGTTTGGCTTACCAACTGTTGTTATAACAAAAGGTGATAACACTAATCTGGAGTGTTGATGACTCCTTGCCTCCTTGCCGGTTCATACCGAAATCCTTCCGGGTGATGGTAAACACCGGTTTATGCATATAATTGTGGTGACCTGTAGTCAAACCAGTCCGGAGCAATATTATTGCCGGATTAAAACTGACCATGTACTGACAACTTAGCGTTGAAAGCCATGCCGGGTTGTAATAAACACCGGTATATCAGAAAATATTCATAAATCCCTTAGCAAAAAGATGTTTAAAATAGCAAATACAAAAGAAATATGCAAGGCTTTTCATGGGCTGCCAGGCCCTAAATCGAGGCTTTTCATGGGCTGCCAGGCCGCTGAGTTAAACCATTTTTCAAAGCCTTTTAAGATGGACCTCAATCTTTAGCCAATCATCGTTTTAACTTTGACAAGTTCAGGGTGTATGAGATTGACTTGTCAAATGGTCGATGGGTCATACCAGGTTTACCTGGACGGAGTGGCTTACTTAAAAAGGCAGGATAACCCGGGGTTTTAGGTGAATACACCTGGCTTCCAAGCCTGGCTTGATATCCTATTACAAGGGTTCAAGCTCGTTGTTCTCTGAGAAGCAAGGAGCCCCCAAGTAATATTTGTGATATGTTCAGTGGTTACCTATGTTTGAGTTGTGCTTGATGCAACAGACTCTCTTTGCTTCCACATAATTTCCTTTTGGCTTTAAGCCTATCAAGAGGTGTAGCTATGGTGTAAATACAACCAAGCCCCCTAGTGATTTCCCTTTCTGGTCTTAAGCCGATCAAGAGGCGTAGCTATGGTTCGAATACGACCAAGCCCCCTAGTGATTTCCTTTATATCTGTGTGGCTTTATAGGACGGGTTAATAGAACTCCGCTTTGTAAGTAGAAGCCCCCATGTAACCACACATGATGTAAAAAAAGAATAGAGACCCCGCTTTAGCTGAGGCTCCGGTTTATTATATAATATATACATTGTCATAAGTATGTACATAAGAAGAGCCTGTGGCTCAAGTATAGTAAGTCCGAAGAACAACTATATTCCATGGCCGCTGGGTCTCCTCCTCTGATTTGCGTGAGTCTTTGTGCTCTCGAACATCGATAAGGTAGTATGACCCGTTGTGCAGATTTTTGCTGACCACAAAAGGTCCTTCCCAAGGTGGGCATAACTTGTGCATATCAGTTTGATCCTGGATGAGCCGGAGCACCAGATCGCCCTCTTGAAAAGTTCTGGTCTTAACCCGGCGGCTGTGATAATGTCGGAGATCTTGTTGATAAATCGCCGACCGCGCCGCTGCGAGATCATGCGTATCATCTAACAGGTCTAGTGAGTCCTGACGTGCCTTCTCATTTTCAGCTTCAACGTAAGCCGCCACACAGGGCGAGTCATGACGGATGTCACTAGGGAGAACTGCCTCTGCTCCGTAAACCATGAAGAAAGGCATGTAACCCGTAGATCTGTTTGGTGTGGTGTTGATACTCCATAATACGGAAGGCAAATCCTCCACCCAACAACCCGGCGTCCGCTTTAAAGGAACCATAAGCCGGTGTTTAATACCTCTCAAAATTTCTTGATTTGCCCTCTCTTCTTTACCATTAGATTGGGGGTGAGCTACTGATGACACATCAAGTCCTATGTGCTCACGTTGACAAAATTCTTCCATAGCACCCTTGGACAGATTAGTACCATAATCAGTTATAATGCTGTGTGGAAAACCAAACTGGAATATCACCTTTTTGATGAACTGAACCGCCGTGGCTGCATCACACTTACTGGCTGGCTCTGCCTCTACCCACTTGGTAAACTTGTCAACCGCCACCAACAGGTGGGTCTTTTTGTCCTTGGATCTCTTAAAGGGTCCAACCATATCCATCCCCCATGTTGCAAATGGCCAAGTGATTGGAATCATTATCAACTCCTGAGCCGGAACATGAGCGCGGCGTGCAAATTTCTGACAACCGTCACACTTTTTACTAAATCCTCAGCATCAGCATGAGCCGTCAACCAATAGAAACCGTGACGAAAAGCCTTAGCCACCAAGGACTTTGAACCGGCGTGGTGACCACAATCTCCTTCATGGATATCTCGCAAAATCTCACAACCTTCTTAACGAGAAACACAATGCTGAATCGCCCCTGTCACGCTGTAACGATGTAACTCCCCATTGATAATGGTCATTGACTTGGATCGCCGGATTATCTGCCGGGCCAAGGTTTCATCGCCTGGTAACACGCCCTGGTTCATATAGGCCAGGTATGGGACTGTCCAATCCATTATAACATGAAGTGCTGCAACCAACTGGGCCTCTGGGTCAGGAATAGCCAATTCCTCCTCTGTGGGAATCTTGACCGACGGATTATGAAGTACGGCGAGGAAGACATTAGGTGGCACCGGTTTATGCTGAGAGCCTAGACGACTTAAAGTGTCCGCCGCTTCATTCTTTTGCCGGTCTATATGGTTAACTTGATAACCCTTGAAATGACCAGCCACTATGTCCACCTCTCGTCGATATGCAGCCATGAGTGGATCCTTAGAATCCCATGTGCCAGATACCTGCTGAGCCACTAGGTCCGAGTCACCGAAGCACTTAACTGAGCTTAAATTCATCTCTTTAGCCATCGGAAGGCCATGGAGTAAGGCCTCATATTCAGCTGCATTGTTAGTACAAGGGAACATTAAGCGGAGAACATAACAAAACTTACCACCTCGTGGGGAAGTTAATATGACTCCAGCCCTCGAGCCCTCCAACTGTCTAGACCCATCAAAGTGAACGGTCCAATATGTGTTATCTGGCTTTTCCTCCGGTGCCTGCAATTCTGTCCAATCATTGATCAAGTCCACAAGTGCTTGGGATTTGATTGCTGTGCGAGGCATATATTTTATCTCGTGAGGTCCAAGCTCAATATCCCATTTGGCAATCCGGCCAGTTGCTTCTCTGTTTTGAATGATATCTCCCAGAGGGGCTGAACTGACCACTATGATAAGATGACCCTAAAAATAATGCTTGAGCTTTCGGCTTGCCATGAAAACCCCATACACCAGCTTCTGCCAATGCAGATACTTCTGCTTTGACTCGATAAGCACCTCACTGATATAATAAACCGGCCGTTGAACCTGATACTCCTTTCCAGCCTCCTTGCGCTCCACAACAATAGCCACACTAATAGCCCGAGCATTAGCAGCCACATATAGAAATAAGGGATCTTTATCGACCGAAGCCGCAAGGACTGGCGGTTAAGCTAACTGTCTCTTCAAATCCTCAAAGGCTTTATCAGCCGCGTCGCTCCACACAAAGTCATCTGTTTTCTTTAGCATATGATATAAAGGGATGGCCTTCTCCCCAAGACGACTGATAAAACGGCTCAAAGCCGGAATCCGGCCTGCTAAACATTGAACGTCATTGATACATGCCGGTTTAGCCAGAGAGGTGATAGCTGTGATCTTCTCCGGATTAGCCTCAATGCCCCTGTTGGACACCAGAAAACCCAAGAGCTTGCCTGCCGGAACACCAAAGACACATTTGGCCGGATTAAGCATCATCTTGTAAAACCGAAGGTTATCAAAGGTTTCCTTCAAGTCATCTATCAATGTTTCCTCCTTCCTAGATTTCACCACAATGTCATCCACATAAGCATGAACATTGCGCCCAATCTGTTTATGAAGACAATTCTGAACACATCGCTGATAAGTTGCCTGTGCACTCTTGAACCCAAAAGGCATGGATAGATAGCAGAAGGCTCCAAAGGGAGTTATGAAGGTTGTCTTCTCCTGGTCCTTAACTGCCATTTTGATCTGATGATAACCTGAATAAGCATCCAGAAAACACAAATGGTCACAACCTGCCGTAGCATCAATAATCTGATCAATGCGCAGGAGAGCAAAGGGATCAGCTGGACATGCCTTGTTCAAGTCTGTGTAATCCACACACATATGCCAAGTGTCGTTTTTCTTAAGTACCAGCACCGGATTAGCTAGCCACTCAGGCTGAAAAACCTCCATGATAAACCCTGCTGCCAAAAGCCGGGCTACCTCCTCACCAATAGCCTTACGCCTCTCTTCGTTGAAGCGGCGGAGAAACTGCCTGCCCGGTTTAAACTTAGGATCTATGTTAAGGGTGTGCTCAGCGAGTTCCCTCGGTACAACTGGCATGTCAGAAGGCTTCCATGCAAAGATGTCCTGGTTCTCACGGATGAACTCGATGAGCACGCTTTCCTATTTGGGATCCAGGTTAGCGCTAATGTTGAACTACTGAGATGAATCAACAGGAACAAAATCAACCATTTATTGTCTGCAGGCGATTTAAGTTTCAGCGCTGGATCATGCTCTGTAGATGGCTTCTTCAGAGAATTCATATCTGCCGGATCAACATTGTCCTTATAAAACTTCAGCTCCTCTGTGGCACAAACCGACTCAGCATAAGCCGCATCACCCTCTTCACATTCCAAAGCAATCTTCCTGCTCCCATGTACTGTGATGGTCCCCTTATGACCCGACATCTTAAGCTGCAGATAAACATAACACGACCTCGCCATGAACTTGGCATAAGCCGGTCGTCCGAACAGGGCATGATACAGACTCTTGATTTTCACCACCTCAAAAGTCAACGTTTCTGACCTTGAATCATGATCATCTCCAAAAGTCACCTCTAGGGCGATCTTGCCAACTGGATACACCAATTCGCCAGGCACCACACCATGAAAGATGGTGTTCGACGGTTTAAGACTCTTATCTATTAGTCCCATATGGTGGAAGGTATAATAGTAAAGAATATTGATACTACTTCCCCCATCCATAAGCACCTTGGTGAAATTATACCCCCCCAACTTGAGGTGCCACCACTAAGGCCAGATGACCCGGATTATCAACCCGGGGTGGGTGATCCTCTCGACTCCATAAAATTGGTTGTTCAGACCATCGCAAATACTGAGGCACTGCCGGTTCAACAGAGTTCACGACCCTTTTATGAAGCTTCTGATCACGCTTACACAAGCTAGTAGTAAAGACATGATACTACCCACTATTCAACTGCTTCGGATTGCTCTGATAACCCGACTGCTGCTGCTCCTGATTCCCTTGATGGTTATAACCTCCCTGATTGCCCTGATTACCTTGATTGCCATGTCTGGTCTGATGGCCTTGGAATCCTGAACCGGAGCTGCCGCCTCCATAACCCGGCCCATGAAAACTGCCTCCTGAACCGCCGGGCGGGCCATTGTCGTACTGGAACATATTGGAATTTTTAAACTCTCGCATGATGAAGCAATCCTTCCAAAGATGTGAAGCTGGCTTCTCCTTCGATCCATGCTTCGGACAAGGTTGATTTAACAGGCGCTCCAGATTGGGGCCTGACCCTCCGCCCCTCTAGGGCGGTTTTCCCTTATGATGCTGACCGTTATCCTGAGCATTGGTGTTAGGCACAAAGTCCAAACTATTGTTTTCCTTGTGCTCACCATTGTTTCCATGACCTGCCGGATTGTGCTGCTGCCCCTTGGCATTGCCATTCTTTTTCGCCTTCCCCGATTTGTCATCCTCAGACTCAGGGTCTTTGGTACTATCTGAATCGGCATATTTCACCAAAGCAGCCATAAGGGTTGACATGTCATTGCAGTGACGTTTGAGCCTCCCTAACTTCAGTTTTAATGGCATAAACCGGCAATTTCCCTCCAACGTCAAAACTATTGTATCCGCCTTGATGCGGTCTGACGAATGCAGAATAGCTGAGACTCGCTTCACCCGATGGGTTGTAGACTCCCCATCCTCTTGAACAAAAGCGGCCAGGTCCACAATCAACATAGGCTGCTTACACGTATCCTTAAAATTCTGGATAAACCGGTTTTCTAACTCGGCCCATGACACAACGGAGTTAGCCGATAAGCTCTTTAACCAAGTACGAGTTGTCCCCTCCAACATCATGGTGAAATACTTAGCACACACCGCTTCATCCACATCCAGCATCTCCATCGCCATCTCATAACTCTCAACCCATGACTCAGGGGGTAAATCGGTAGTGTAATTCGGCACCTTACGAGGGCCTTTAAAATCCTTGGGTAGTCGCACGTTACGCAAAGCGGTGGTGAGGCACGGTACCCCCAAAGAACTGAAGACCACACCTGGTTCCACTAAGGTGGTTGGCCGAACCGGAGTAGGCTGACGAGCTGCGTGCTGAGCTGCTAATTCGGCCTCTCGACGTGCTCGGCCATGATCCAGCACATCTTGTGGATTAGCACCACCACCCGCCGGGTTATGCCTTCGCGGTTAGTTACGGTGGCGTGCACTGCTGGACACAACCGGTTCATCAATGTGCCTGCTGTAGCTCCGACTTCGACGGGGGGTGCAGTGAATCCTCTCACTACTATGCGAATAAGCCTGCTGCTGGGTTAAAGCTGTCTGAAGGAGCTCTCTGGCCCGTCGTGTCTCAATCGCCACCGGTGACTCGCCGTTGATTGGGAGAGCGGCCAGTCAAGAAGTGGCGGCCATGATATTATCCAATGGGTTGGAGTAATGACCCGGGGTTGTTGGGACATGTTGTGACAAGATGTTGTTATGATGAGGCCGGTCAATCATGCGTGGCTGAACCGGAGCTCCTGTTACCATTGCCTCAGTCTGGTTTACCACTCGCTGGTTACTGGTTCCTACTCCTGGCGTGTTGAAGAGATTTCTTGGCTCATAACCCGGCGGGAGGTAAGACCAGTATCTCCAATGACATCATCTGAGGCACTCTGATCCAGCCTAAGCCGGTAGGCCTGAGCTTCTAACTCGGCCCGTTCTGTAGCCATCCTAGCATTCTCTACTGCCAGGTCCGCTTTAGCTTGAGTTATCTGATCCTTCACCTTGGCAATCTCCGCGTTGTGTTGATCCCGGTTTGCCGCGTCCACCGCCGCTGCTAGTAATGTTGCCAAAGTGTCGAGTAGGTCGGACAAAACCTGAGCCGGAGGCGGTGCAGAGCCCCTGCTCCCGCTGGCGTTGCTGTTGCTGAACCGGAGATCATTGCCGCGGCGGTGGAAGAGTGTTGCGCTGGTTGTGTACCGGCCATGAAGACCGTGACCCGGCTTGGCAGATCGACGGGGTCCAGAATACTGTTGCCATCGGAACCTCCGCTTATCCAGCCGTCCTACAGCTGATACAGCGACTCGGTCTCTCCGTTTGAAGACTCATCGTCAGAACAGAAAATGGTTTCTCCATCAGATGCTGGTCCATCCTCATATTCCGCTCCATGGATGACACCTATGAAGACATGCTTTACGACGGGCTGAACCGGGGCAGACCTTGCACGCTGAGCCATCTCGATGGTGTTAGTGCAGATGTCTAGCTCAGGGCCTGGTTCGCCGATCTTGCCGATGAAGACGTGAATTCCACCAAAGGGGACCCGGCACCCGTATTCAATTGAACCGGCCTCGGGACCCCATCCTGCGTCATCAATGTAGAGCTTGCCACGATGAATTTTAGTCATTCGGCCCATAGCGTATCCCTTTAGTCCTTCGAAGCTGCCCTTCAAGAACTCGAAACCATCATGCGATAGCCCCACGGTGGGCACCAACTGTCATGGTCTTGTCACGGAAGATGTCCTTGTAAAAGGACTTAGTCGTGGAGCCATCGCTATGGGTTAGCTTATAGGGTTTAAACCGGACAAGGGACACGAGAGTTTTATACTAGTTCGGCCCCTTACGATGAAGGTAAAAGCCTATATCTAGTTGTGATGGAATTGTTGGGGTTTCGATGACTAGGGAGCGAACCCGCTTTGCCTGGCTCTCGAGTTGTTGTTGTGTGTTGTCCCTAAACCGCCGCCGGGTCGTCCCTTTATATACATAGGTCGACGCCCGTCAGTTTACAGAGTCCCGAGGCCGGATCGTTAACATATCTAACTCGGTCTCTATCCTTCCTATCTTACAACGCAAGTTACATGAGAAAGTCAGTTTACATCTACAGGCCTTAACCCGCCTTTGGGCCTTGGGCCTTCATAAAGCGCCACAATGCTCACGTCTTCATGGGCTTCTAGTCTTCATGGAGTTAACCCGGCTACTCCTGGCCGGTTTATGTCCAGTAGTAATATCCCCAATAGACGGGGTTACCCCCAGAAGAAGAACCCCAAGACGCCACCGCAGGGCCTGCCGGGCTCATGGAGACGCCGCCACCTCACTAAACCACTTCACCACGACGCATGTCGTCGATGAGTGCGGTGTCAAGCCACAAAGTGACTAAGTGGGAGTCATCTGCCACATGGAGGCCTCCTTCTACAAGAAATACCTACAGACGACACCCGTCCTACGACGTGTCAAGCAAGAAGGTGGGAAGCTGACAAAACTGCCCAGCAAGGCTTGCCGGGAAAGCGATGTTGTGACGTCAAGTGGCACATTTAATGCGCTTTGTCGGCCTGCAGCGTTAGGTATGATAGCACTGTTCTCTATCTTATCAGTGCATAATGACTGATTTGCAACTGTGGCGACCCCTTAAACTATAAAAGGAGACCCGAGGTAACCTTAGAAAGGGTTGGACACTTGATTAGTAAATCCACCCCCTCATCTTTCATATGCACGTAGTCGTTTAGCCCTGGGGCGACTCTGCCAGGCAGACGAGCTCCGTCCACCACTATTTTTCTACCATCAATCCACCTATGTAGGAGTAGGGTTTTAGGCCTCACGGCGGCCCGATCCTGGGTAAAAACTGCCTGTGTGATCCCTGCCGTGCTGCCTCACGCTCCTCTACTCTTTGTGCAATGTGCCATCCCCTCGTCGAACCAGCAAGGGGCCTTTGGTCCCATAGGTGACCATGGTTTCCCACGACATCTTTGGACGGCTAGGTAGGGTGATCACTTGCGCGAACCCGAAAGCGTGATCAGCGCGTCATCTTCATCTTCGGCGGCTCAATCAACGATGGCGCTCAAGAAGAAATCCGGTGCTTCAGCTCACCCTCAACCTCGAAGGCTCCGCCGCCCACATCCACCAATGCTACGAGTAATGCAGAGGCGCACGAGGAGGGGAGCGCTACTGGGGATGTGCTCGGAGCAGGCGGCGCCGTCACCACCTCCATTGTAGCCGGAGCGGGAGACACCGGAGGAGAGCAGCATCAGCAACATCCCGATGGCCACGCTCCATGAGGTACGGGGAAAGGAGTTATTCCATCCGTGCCCCTTCCTATCGCCGACAGGCACAACCACAACGATGGCGCTCGGTCCGGGGCAAATCGTCGCCCCCACCATGGGAGCAATCGTAGCGCGTGCACCTCCCCCGAGGCGCTGGCCCTCAAGCGCCTTCACCTTGTCACCATGCAATACAAATCGCCGCTTGGCAATGGCAAGCATGTGGTGCTATCATCGTCGGAACCATTAGAAGCCGAGCGACAATGCGGTCCACTTCATCATCACCTATGCCAAGCACCGCTACGGAAGCCATGGCGCGAGCCGAGCTGCTACTGAGTTTTCCGCCAGAAGCCGAGCAGATGATCGGGTGGCGTGCAACCATCCAGAGTCTACTCTACTTTGCCGAGGCTAGGGGCTCGCGGCGAGCTGGCCCGCCACGGCCTCCCCACGAGACAACGACGGCTCGCGCTGCTGGTCATACGGAAGGGGCCACCCCCACAATAGAGTTCCCGCCACAACAACTGGTGAGAACGCGGCAGAACCAAGAACCTGACGACGTCTCAATGGCCTCCTCTAACCCTCGAGCACACCCAGGCCAACAACGAGCTCCGGAGGATAGGCGAAGGGGAGACGTGCGCGTTGTCATCAAGCAACGCCGTGACGACCCCCGTTGGGCCAATGGGTGCAATGGACCCGATGTTGACGAGCCCGCGCTCGAGGTTGGAGGGTGCCTACCTTTCGAGGTTGGGTGCCCTGCCTTTACTCATGAGTTGTGGCAAGTTCATTGGTCGTCCTTCCGCATGTTCAAGCCAGAGGTACCCGAGAAGTATGATGGGAGGTTGAACCCGGCAGAGTTCCTGAGCATCTACACCATTGTTGTTCAAGCTTCCAGGGGAATAAGATGAAAAGGTGTTCGCCAAATACTTCCCTTTGGCACTCAAATCCAATGTGAGGTCTTGGCTAATGCACCTGCCATAGAACTCCATTTCCTCATGGGCTGACCTATGCCATGATTTCATTGGCGCCTTCACTGGTGGCCAGCAAGAACCAGGGCGGCCCAATGACTTCCAGCTCCTCCAGCCGAAAGAAGGAGAGACTCTCCGGAAGTACTTACAGAGATTCAGTAGAGTCCATAGGAACATCCCAAATATCCATCCAGCAACTGTGATAGCTGCATTTCAGTCCAATGTGCGCAACCGCAAGATTCGTTCCAAGATGAATATGCGGTTTCCCAAGACTATGAAGGAGCTTTACACCTTGGTGGACAAATGTGCTCGGATGGAGGAGGGTAGTCAACTCCTTGGAGAAGAGGATTGCATCAACATCGACTTGGAAGATGACAACAAATCCACCAGTCAGAAGAAGAGCAAGAAGCACAGTAAGAGGCGCAAGGATAAGGTGGTAATGACTGTCGAAGGTTCAGGCGCGCTCAGTACCGGCAAGAAGGCCAGGGCCGAAGCCCCCGGCAAGGAAGCTGCCATGTGCGCTGACTGCTCGGAGGCTGCAGCTGCAGAGACGACTGGGAAAGGTGATGGGCCATACTATCAGATTCATCGTACCAAGGGCCATGATCTTGAAGAGTGTCTTCAGGTTGAGCAGCTTGTCAAGAGGGAGAGAGCAGAATATGAGAAGCATGATAATGAAAAATGTCAGAATGCCAATGGCGGTAAGGGCCGAGGCGGTGAAGCAAACCATCCTGGCAAACCCTTCTGGAACCAAGGAAAACCCGTCAAGGGTCGAGAGAAGGAAATTTGCAATGATGAGAGTGATGGAGTGGATGAAGAGGAAACCAGTGAGCAAGAGTTCCAGAAGGCCACTGACGTCCTATGCATTGATGGGGGCGCATCCCTGCACTCCTCTCACCGGCAACTCAAATAGTGGGTGCATGAGGTCTATGCCATGGAGCCAACAGCAGAGGCTCGGAAGCCGCTCAAATGGTCATGCATGCCCATCATCTTCGACAAAGTGGACCATCCTGATCGTACCACTGCGGTAGGATGTTTGACATTGGTGGTATCTCCAACGATTCGCATCCTCAAAGTCATGAAGATGTTGGTTGATGGCGGGGCCGAGTTAAATCTGATTTCTCCAAAGGTCATCAGCAAACTTCAGATAGCAGAGGAAGAATTGAAGGACACAGACATGTTTCAAGGAGTTAATCCCGGCAGGAGTCATCCTAAGGGAAAGATCACGTTGCCCGTGTAATTTGGGGGAGAGCCGAACTACCGGAATGAGAAGATTATGTTTGATGTGGTCAACCTCCCCCTGCCATACAATGGGATCCTTGGACACCCAGCCCTGGCTAAATTCATGGCGGCATCTCACTATGCCTAAAACACCTTGAAGATGCCTGGGCCGGTAGGAGTCATTTCCATCACATCAGATGAGAAGGACGCAATTATTTGCGAGGATAAGATGTACCGGGACACAATCACGGCAGAAGCAGTTCCCACCAAGGAGAACAAAGGAAAGAAGAATGATATCAGGGACGCCAGCAAGGAATCTGGGAAGCGTGCCTCTTTGGAGTGCGCCGAGCCTGTTGATGACTTGCCGGAGAGTTCCAACAGCAAGAGATCCAAGGTTGCTGCACCACAGGTGAAGAAGGTCCCAGCAGGGCGGGCTGGCGTTGATGGTACTTTCACTATCAGAGCCACCCTTGACGATAAATAAGAAACCGCGCTCATTGCCTTCCTGCGGGTGAATATCGATGTGTTTGCTTGGCAACCATCTAATATCCACCTTGTTGTTTTCCCACATGCCCGGCCTGTCAAGCAAAAAGTTCGGAAGCAGGCCTTGGAGAGGCATCAGTTCATTGCAGAAGAGATTAAGAAGCTTGAGGCAGCTGGTTTGGTCAGAGGAGTGCTACATCCAACATGGTTGGAAAATCCGGTGGTCGTTCGCAAGGCTAACGAGAAATGGAGGCTCTGCATAGATTTCAGAAATCTCAATAAGGCTTGCCCGAAGGATCCACTTCCCTTGACGTCCATTGATCAGATTGTGTTTTCCACTTCAGGATGCGATTTGCTCTCCTTTTTGGATGCATATTCTAGATATCACCAAATTTTCATGTCCAAAGAAGATGAAGAGAAGACTTCATTCATCACCCCATGTGGTATGTACTGCTTTGTTCGCATGCCATTCAGATTAAAGAGTGTTGGGTTTACTTTTGCAAGGGTGGTCCAGATTGGTTTTGAGCCACAGCTGCACAGAAACATTGAGGCGTATACAGATGATACTATGGTCAAGACCAAGGACAGAGCAACTGTCATCCAATATTTGGAGGAGACATTTGCTAATTTACGCAAGATCAACTTGAAGCTCAACCCGGAGAAGTGTGTGTTTGGCGTTCCCTCCGGCAAGCTACTTGGGTTCTTTGCGTCCCATTGAGGGATCGAAGCTAACCCCGACAAGATCAAAGCCATCGAGCAAATCCAGGTGCCCCGGAAAGTTAAGGATGTGAGGCGTCTGATAGGGTGCATTGCCATGCTAAGCAGATTGATTTCCAAGTCTGCCAAGCATGCCCTACCATTCTTCCAAATCCTAGAAAAGGCAGGGCCCATGAAGTGGACCCTAGAAGAAGATGTGGCTTCGCAAGAGTTGAAGGTCTGCTTGTCCTTTGTACCTACCTTGGTTGCCCCATGCCACAAGTTCCATTGCTGCTATACTTGGCAGCAGCCAATCAAGTGGTTAGTGCAGGCTTGGTGGCATAGTGGGAAGTGGAAGAAGAAGAAAGTGAGCAAGGCCTGGCAAAGCCAGATAAGGATCGGGACAGAAGGAAGCACAGCAGTGAGGGCGACCCCAAGGACACGACAAGGAAGAAAGTGATGCAACGCCTAGTGTACTTCGTCAGTTCCTTGCTACAAGGAGCTAGATCGAGGTACTCTGGTGTGCAAAAGTTGATCTTTGGTCTCGTCATGGCCTCAAGGAAACTGCCCCACTACTTCCAAGCCCATCAGATCGCGGTTGTCACTCGCTTCCTGTTGCAAAGGATACTCCGAAACCCTGAGGCTACCGGCAGAATAGTGGAGTGGGCTTTAGAATTATCCAATTTTGGCCCGAAGTTTGAGAGAACGTCTACAATTCAGAGCAGGGCATTGATAGAGTTTATTGAAAAATGGGCGCCAACCCCTGATGAGGAAATACCAGAAACAATTATCCCTGGTAAGGAGCGCCCAAAGAATGGACCATGTATTTTGATGGTGCCTTTTCACTACAAGGTGCAGGAGCTGGCATGCTTCTTGTGGCCCCCTACAGGGAGCACCTGAAGTACGTCGTCCAGATGCACTTTGCCCGGGAAGTGGTGACCAACAATATAGCAAAACATGAAGGGCTTCTTGTCAAGGTCATCATTGCTGCAGAATTGGGAATTAAGAAGCGGATCATTCGAGGAGATTCACAGCTTGTGGTGAGACAAGTCAACAAGGAATACCAAAGTCCATTGATGGAGGCATACATTGAGGAAGTGAGAAGATTGGAGGAGCAGTTTGACGGATTGCAAATAGAGCACGTACCCCGTGCAGAAAACAACATAGCTGATCATGTGTCAAAGTGTGTTGCGCAGATGCTTCCTTTGGAACAAGGAACTTTTGTTCTCCATATTACTCAGCCCTCCGTATCCCTAGCAACAATGGCCCGAAAAAGGAGAAATATGGACTCCGGTAAGCCTCTCTCGATAAAGCCCCCCGGGGCTCCTAATATGGACCCTGCCGGAAACAACTCCTCATCACTTGCCAGAACACACCCTCCAGCCGGGCCTATGGTCCCCGCGAACGAGGAGCGTGCCCCCGTAGTTGAGGAGGTGCCACTAGTCTTTATTGCCGAGCCCCGGGCTCCAACTTGGGCGAGGCACTGATGACCAAGATGAGGCTGAAAGAGTAGCCCGGAGGGCTAGTATGTATCAGTTTGTTGATGACACTCTATATAGAAGGAGGCCCAACAGTGTGAAATTGAAGTGCATCTGCCGGGAAGAAGGAAAGGAACTGCTGGCTAAGATACACAAGGCATGTGCGGCTCCCACATTGGATCAAGGGCATTAGTTGGGAAAATATCCCAGCAAGGATTCTATTGTCCCATAACCCTTCAAGATGCGGTTTAGCTAGTCACCAAGTGTGAAGCCTGCCAGTTCCATTACAAAAACATCCACCTGCATGCACAAGTTCTTCAAACAATCCCTTCGTCATGTCCGTTTTCAATCTGGGGACTCGATATCCTTGGCCCTTTCCCTGAGCTACCGGGGGCTTTGAATTCTTGTTCGTTGCTATCGACAAGTTTACAAAGTGGTCGGGATTAGCTGCCGTGAGAAAGGTGACTACTCAGTCAGCTATCAAGTTCTTAAGGGAATTGGTGTGTCGTTTTGGAGTCTCGGCTAGGATCTTTACCGACAAAGGCTCCCAGTTCACGAGTCACGCCTTCATGCAATATGTTCATGCCCTCGAAAGAAAGATCTCATTCTCCTTTGCCGCACATCCCATAAGCAATGGACAAGCTGAGAGGGCGAACGCTAAAGTCCTACGAGGACTCAAAACAAGAACCTTTGATACGCTGTAGAAGCACGGCAGATAGAGGATCGATGAGCTTCCAGTAGTTCTCTGGTCCCTCAGAACGACACGAAACCGAGCTACCGGCAGACTCCCTTCTCCCTAGTCTCTGGGGCGGAAGCAGTTATCCCCATAAACTCATTTACGGGTCCCCTTGAGTGCTTGCCTACGATGAAGTAGCGCAAGATCAGCACGAGCGTGACGACCCTGTGCTACTCGAGGAGAACCGTCTCTGGGCCGCCACGCGTGCTGCATGCAATCAGCAAGCCATGCCTCGTTATCACATTTACAGGCTTCATGCCAGGTGTTTTGAGGAAGGCGAGCTTATCCTTAGGCGCGTTTAGTCTGCCAAGGGTACAAACAATTTGATGTCGAAGTGGGAAGGCCCTTACCCGGTAGTTCGAGTCACCAGACCTGACGTAGTCCATCTGGAGACCGGAGATGGCATTCAATTGCAAAACTCATGGAATATTGAGCATCTCCGCAAGTTCTACCCGTAAGGCGAGACTATCGGGCCCTGCTCGGCAGCCACCCTTTTGTACAGGCATTGCCTCAATTGCATGTAACCCCTTGTACAAAGCCAGGCACAGACCCTGAGGAATAGAGAAATAAACGAAGCGCTGGGGGCCCTCGACAACTTGCATGCATGCATGAGGATTTGCATATGCATATAAATAAGGTAACATCTTGCATCATTCCCATCCGATGAGGCTTCAGGTTCCAACCGTGACCTTGGCCTCTACCGGGAGTTGGGAAGATGAACCAGCAATGCGGTCTCCGGCAAGACAAACAGATAAGTTCTACCTCCTGACCCTAAGTGTTCTGTAAGCTAAAACTTGTGCATAAGAAAACCTCACCGCTCTTTGAAACTTAGGTGCTCCCATCCTTGGACTCGAACGTTGCTTCAGCCAGGATGGTCGCAGTGGCCTTTGGTGAAAAGAGATTGGCTGGGGGGCTGGTCCCTTTATTTGTGCTCGGTAGGCTTAGTCCTCCAGCAACAAAATAAAAGGGTACCGGCAGGATAGCCTGCCGGGGAAAACTCGTTTATTCAAATAAAGAGGCATTCCACCTCTACGTGGACATATACATGCACAACTTCCTGACAAGGTTCATCTTTTTCATTAATATGTTGATTATACAAGTACAAAATTTATGGAACATAGGAATGGACTCGAGAGATTACATTATTTGAACTAAAACTTGGCTAGTGCCTATAGATTTAAGATTGAAAAAAGATAAGTGCCCCATGATGCCTTTGCCCTAGTCCATCTCCTTTAGGAAGGGATCAAGGACGCTGGAGGCGGACCCGACTGGGATTCGGTGCCTCCCCAGGATAAGGATGGTGCCGCTTCTCGGCAAGGAGGAAGAAAACGCAAGGCAGGCACGGATGGTTACACTGCTGGAGGATCAGGCAGGAGGCATGGACTCACCGGCAAACACGACTCATCAGAATGGTCGTCCCCTTTCTTGACGCGTCGTGGGTTGCCGCCACCGTCCGCATGACTGCCACCCGAAGACGTCAGCATGACAGCTGCGCCGGGCATGATGCTCTTCGTGTTATCCCACAAAGAGCATGGTCGTCCCCAACGACCCTGACATCATAAACCACCGCACGTTCCAAAGACGTGTATGGGAGAAAAAAGCCCTCCTGCACGGCAAGAATATGATATCCAGGAAGAGTTAGGTTTGGCTTTGTCGGTGGTGAAGCCTTCCCGTGGCCCCTCCCGAGAACCATGAAGGAAAGAAGAATGGGGAGCGACCGACTACCACGCCCTGTACCTACTACAGGACTCGGCATGGTGTTGTTCACGTCCCCTCTCACTAGAATCAACACCACGAGCGACCCGGCGACGAGCAAACTGAAGTCGCCACCTCCGGTGTTATCACCGCGCCGCCCAAGTGCCCCTCTTGGGACCGTGCTAAGCTCTAAACCAGGCCCCGGGATCTTCTCTTCAACATAACCAGCTGGAAGCAGAAGATGGATGAGAAGAATTGCAAACATGGATGACTGCACTCTCTCCTCGCCCCTGTTTATAGGCGAGCCGAGCAGAGGAGCTGCTCCCTCAACAAGCGACCGCCGCCCTCCTCCACCAATCCGTGAAGACCGGGCCCCCGTCTTGATGCTCTCCCGCGCCACGCGCCTCCGTTATCTACCCCACATGATGCATGCCACATATGTGGCTGAGGATAAGGACGTGGTGGGAAGAGTAAATTGGCAGTTTCCACCCCATGCGTTAAAGTCTTTCACGGGCCCTTGCTAGAGTGGCCCTACCATGATTGGCCTTACACGACATGTGGGGAAACATGAAACAGGCCCGATCTCAAGATTAATGAAGAAGCAAAGAAGACCTCAAGAGGCCAGCCTCTTCCGCACGTCTACCTGTGCACTTATTAGGAACTACCCCAATGACACTCGATAGCATGTTCGTGGTAGGCACGGGGGCTTCTGTTGGTGCAACAAACCTTGGGTCCGTTGCCTAGACTGTGCATAGGCACATGAGCAAGTTTACAGCACCAAGGACAGGCCAAAGTACAAGAAATCAAGATTCTCAGGAGGCCAACATGCAGATCAAGAGGACCAAGACCAAGCTAGAGAAGCAAGAAACCACCAGGAGAAAAGCCTCCCTTGCCGGGTAGGAGAGCCCAGCAGGGCCTGGCGGGCTCACGGAGACGCGGCCACCTCGCTAAACCACTTCACCACAATGCACGTCGTCGATCAGTGCGGTGTCGAGCCGCAAAGTGACTAAGTGGCAGTCATCTGCCACATGGCATCCTCCTTCTACAGGAAATACCTACAGATGACACCCGTCATCTGACGTGTCAAGCAATTAGGTGCGAAGCAAGCAAAACTGCCCGGCAAGGCTTGTTGGGCAAACGACAATGTGACATCAAGCGACGCATTTAATGTGCTCTGTCATCCTACAGAGTTAGTTATGATAGCACTGTTTGCTATCTTATCAGTGCATAATGACTGATTTGCCACTTTGGTGACCCCTTAACCTATAAAAGGAGGCCCGAAGCAACCTTACAAAGGGTTGGACACTAGATTAGCAAATCCACCCCCTCATCTTGCATACGCATGTAGCTGTTTAGCCCTGAGGTGACCCTTCCAGGCAGACGAGCTCCGTCCGCCACAATTTTGCACCATGAATCCACCAAAGCAGGAGTAGGGTTTTATGCCTCACGGCGGCCCGGACCTGGGTAAAAAATACCTGTGTGATCACGCTCCTGTGTTGTTTGTGCAATGTGCGATCCCCCCGCCGAACCAGCAAGGGGCCTTTGGTCCTATATGTGGTCGTGGTTTCCCGCGACACTCTCCTATGATGTGTGAGTAGTTCATTGTAGACCTTCGGCTCCGTAGTTAGTAGCTAGATGGCTTCCTCTCTCTCTTTTGATTCTCAATACAATGGTATCTCTTTTGATTCTCAATACAATGAACTTTGAGTTTATGATCAGATCTATTTTATCCATAAAAGTTATTTGAGTTTTGATCTCTTATATGCATCATTGCTTATAGTGTCGCATTTCTTTTTCGAATCTTTGGTTTAGGCCAAACAGATTGATTTTTCTTGCCATGGGAAGAGGTGCTTTGTGATGGGTTCGAAATTACAGTGCTCAATACCAGTGACAGAAGGGGACATGACATGTATGTATCGTTTCTATTAACGATAACAAGATGGGGTCTATTCCTACATGAATAGATCTTATCTACATCATGTCATCATTCTTATTGCATTACTCCATTTCTCGATGAACTTAATACACTAGATGCATGATGGATAGTGGTCGATTAGTGGAGTAATAGTAGTAGATGCAGGAAGGAGTTGGTCTACTAATCTTGGGTTTGATTCCTATGTAAAGATCATTTCCAGGGTATCGTCATAATTGTTTGAAGTTCTATCAATTACCCAACAGTAGTTTGTTTACCCGCTGTATGCTATTTTTCTCGAGAGAAGCCACTAGTGAAATCTATGGCCCACGGCTCTATTCTTTATCATATTTGCCTTTGAGATCTATTTTTATTCGCTTTTATTTTCAGATCTATTAATCCAAAACCCAAAATACCTTGCTGCACTTTTTTGTTTATTTATTTTATTTCGCGTTTCTGTGAGATCTATTTATCCAATCTACTAGAAATTTGTCTATCTTTTTACCCAGGAGGGATTGACAATCCCTCTTACACGTCGGGTTGCAAGTATTTGTTCTTTGTGTGCAGGTACCGTTTACATAGTGTTGCGTGGTTATCGTACTGGTTCGATAACCTTGGTATCATCACTAAGGGAAATACATACCAAAGCTATGTTGCATCATCCGTTACTCTTTGGGGAATACTGACGTAGTTCAATCCGCATAAAAGGGTCATGTTCAACAACCCCCATCCGGATGGGTTGTGGCGGCCTCCTCAGGGTCCTATTCATCCAACCCCCTCTGGGTACTGTTCATCCACAACCAACCGGCTCGATCGATCGATGCATCTCGACTCTTGTCTATGTGTATCGTGCACGAGGCAGGAATAGTCACTATTTATCAAGAGGCAACCCAACCGGCTACATCTCGCATGTACAGGTGCTTTGGGCTTTAGTAAGCAGCGAGAAGGACCGATCGGGTTCTGTTAAGCAGCGAAGGAATCGCACGGGTTCCGTTAGGCAGTGAAGGATCAATCGGCTTCAGTGGTGCGAGTGAGAGATGAAAGTGCTAGTTATCGACTAGAGGGGGTGAATAGGCGATTTTTATGAAAGTCTTCAAAGCACGGTGGCTTTGAAACCAAATAGTAGAAATGAAGTGAAAGCACGAAGATTATCAGCAGCTAGGTAGAATGGATCAGGATGGAAGATAGTATGAAGCCAAACAGCAACAGTCTTCACAAAGTGAAGTCAAGAAGATCATGCAAGCATGCAATGACTTCACGAAGACAACAGTAAGTAAAGAGAGGTAAAGGATAGAACCAATTGCTTGGTGAGGACAAGGATTTGTTGGACCAGTTCCAGTTGTTGTGACAACTGTACGTCTGGTTAGGGAGGCTGAGATTCAACTCAGAAGACCGCGTCTTCACCTTATTCCCCTTGAACTAAGGACACATAGTCCTCGCCCAATCAATCTGGTAAGTCTTCGAGGTAGACTACCAAACCTTCACAGACTTCATTCACCGATGATCCACAATGACTCTTGGATGCTCAGAAAGTGACGCCTAACCGACTAGAGGATTCACAGTCCTCAAGTGTAAAAAGTCTTTAGATCACGCAGACAGAAAGACTTCAGTGGTGCCTAACACTCTTTGGCTCTGGGTGTTTAGGGCTTTGTCCTCGCAAGGATTTCTCTCCCAAGCGCTTTGGAGGTAGGTTGCTCTGAAATGACAAAAGCCATGCACTAACTCTGAGCAACCACCAATTTATGGTGTAGGGGGTGGGCTATGTATAGCCAGGAGGCAACCCGGCCTAATTTGTCCGAAATGACCCTGGGTCACTAAGGAACTGAGACATGTCCAATAGTCAGATTTCAAACACACGCAGTAGCTTGACTTGGGCTACAAGTAAAGCTGACTGATCCAGCACTAGATAAGATTTGCTCTCATTGTCTTCACTCGAAGACATAGGATTTGGTTCAGCATCACTTCAGTCACACTGACTTTGTTCACTTGGACCCCACTTAACAGTACAGTGGTTCCTATGACTCAACAAGGAAGAAAAGGAAACTACAAAACAACGATGTCTTTGCAATCCATAGTCTTCATGTGATGTCTTCTCATGTCATAGTCTTCAATGTGAATCTCTTCATAGACCACCATTGTATTCAATGTCTTCACATATTTTTAGGGGTCATCTCTGGTAGGTAAACTGAATCAATGAGGGACTACTACCTGCTTATTCTGCAATTCTCACAAACACAGTAGTCCCTCAACCAGGTTTGTCGTCAATACTCCAAAACCAACTAGGGGTGGCACTAGATGCACTTACAATCTCGCCCTTTTTGGTGATTGATGACAAACTGGTTGAAGATTTCGACGGGTATAAAAGTATGTGAAAGTTTAGAGATTTAAGGCATTGTCTTCATAAGGAGCAAAAGGCTCCCCCTGAAGATGTGCATATAAGTAGTTTTCTCTTTAATGCAAATGCACATGGCAGGTTTTACTTGTGGAGATCCTCTTCAACCTATAAAGACAATTCATTATGCATATAAAGATGTAACAAAGATAATGACATGCATAATGAAAAATGGACGTCTGTGGAACCACTTAATGCGGAATTTATCATCACATCACAAAGTGGCAGACAAAGTAGCAGACGACCATCAAGTTTAAGTGTTACAACCCAAAGAACCAAATGTATCAAAAACGAGAGTTGTAACCACTTAGCAAAAAAATAGCAACCACCCATATGGACCCGCTTGAAGACTATCAACTCATATGCTTCTGCCCCTTTTGTTAGTAAGGACCAAAAAGATTTGAAGACATAGAGCATCTACTCGTTCCCATCAGGAGTAGATGAAGGTGTAGTGTCAAGACGCAGTGAAGCCATGGCTAGTGAAGTGGCATCGTCTTCTTCGATGACTCTCGCAACAACAGTTGCAGCCGAAGATGAATACTCAGAATCTTCAATGGGTGGAGTTCGACGCCAGCTTGCATTGCGAGGAGGAGTGGAGTCAAATTTGAAACCCTCAGTGAAGCCATTTTCGCGAAGATCTTCTTCATTGCATAGAAGTGTGAGACTCTTCCAGGACCTCCTACAGGCTTCATGGGCAACAAATGAGTTCTTGGGGGCCAAGTTTCTAATGTGATTGATGTCCACCAAGGTGCTCTACATCTGACGCTTTAGCCAGTTATGGTGCCTATCTTGTTTCTGATGCAAGGCCACAAGAAGCTCTCGGTCATTGAGCACACGAGATCGGTTCTGAGGCCTTTGAGCAATGGTGCTTTCAGTGGCTTCAGTAGTTGCATGATGAGGTGCATGTGTATTGCCAGCCAGAGAATAGACACGAGTTGCAGCAAGAACTCCCTCAATTGGTTGCGAGAAGCTTTGGCGATCAACATTATAAAGATACATTGGGTCCTTGGCAGGCTCAGGGTAGATGGCTTCGACAGACATATCAACCTCAGGCAAGAAGATAAGATGGTTGCGCAGAGGGCTGATAGTTCACGGAAGTGTGAAGCTTGATTAAGCGCATCACCCATGGAGCATAAAACTTCATGCCAAATAGATAAATTCCATATGCAGCAAGTTTCCTGGTGAAGAAATCTTGATTAAGCACATCATCCATGGAGCCTCTAACCTTTTTCCACCATCCTAGCAAACCGTTGTTTGGCTATGTTGCGGCTTTGCTCAGCCCCTCTTATAGCGTTGCTAGTTGCAGGTGCAGTTGTAGGTTGTTCCATGTTGGGACATGGATATCATGGGATATCACAATATCTCTTATTTAATTAATGCATCTATATACTTGGTAAAGGGTGGAAGGCTCGGCCTTATGCCTTGTCTTTTGTGCCACTCTTGCCGCCCTAGTTTCCGTCATACCGGTGTTATGTTCCTTGATTTTGCGTCCCTAACACGATGAGGGTCTATGGGCCTCTCTTGACAGTTTGCTTTGAATAAAACTCTTCCAGCAAGGCCCAACATTGGTTTTAACATTTGGCACAATAATACTTCAACCTAATAATTAATTGGCATAGGGCGTCATGAACCCGAGGATTTCTACATACAGGGGGGACCAATGCTGATGGTGTTGGTCCCAAATAGAGCACTGTGTGGGACCGCCCCTAGGTAACTTGGGTATTTGGATCCTATACGCTTCGCTCATCCAGTGTACCCTGAGAATGAGATCGCGCAACTCCTATCAAGCTAGGTCAGTGCATTGGGAGGCCTTGCTGGACTTGTTTTTACCATTGTTGAAATGTCATGTGCACCGGGATTCCGAGTCTGATCGGAGGGTCCTACGATGGAGGATCGTGAGCTTGTCATGGGATAAGTTGGGACACCCCTGCAGGGTTTAAACTTTTGATAGCCGTGCTCGCGGTTATGTGGAAGATGGGAATTTGTTGATATCCGGTTGTAGTGGAACAAAACACTAGGCATAAGTTCGAGCCTTCCGCCCTTTACCAAGTATATAGATGCATTAAAGTAAACAAGATATAATAATGATATCCCAACAATAACCTATGTTCCAACAAGGAACAAACTTCATCTTCACCTGCAACAAGCAACGCTATAAGAGGGGCTGAGCAAAGCGGTAACATGGCCAAACAACGGTTTTCTAGGAAAGGTGGGTTAGAGGCTTGACATGGCAGTATGTGAGGCATGATATAGCAAGTGGTAGGTATCGCAGCATACAATAGAGCGAGCAACTAGCAAGCAAAGATAGAAGTGATTTCGAGGGTATGGTCATCTTGCCTGAAATCCCGCAAGGAAGAAGAACGAGTCCATGAAGAAGACAAACAGACGTAGTCGAACAGATCCTCACAACTCCGGAATGAAACCGAAGCTAACAAGAGAAGCAACCCGGAAAGAAGCAAGCAACATAGTAAACAACCATCACATAAACATGGCATGATGCACAACCAAGTATGATGCATGTCCGGTTTAATGCTTCATGGCATGGCAAAGTGCACAAACAATACTACAAGTTAAGTGGAGCTCAATATGCAACGAGTTGCATATTGACGGAACACCACATCAATTATTTAGTTCACTCTCGTTTATGTACCCAACAATATTAAATGTTATTAAGCATGGCAAGAGGTGAGGCATATGAAAACTACCTATCTAAGAAATTTAAATGGGACCGGAACCATCAACCAACAATTCCGATAAATCCCCATATGCATTAGCAATTTAATGCAACAAAAATTTAAACATATTAAATGTTATTATCATGATGCGGATGACATGTGCAAGTTTATGAAAATGTAAACATGAGCATATTATGAAGCATTTGTCACCGCGGCGGAAACAAAAGGGGTGTCACGGCAACGACAACAGAAATGGTGACACGGAAACATTCCGGTTTCGGTAAC
This sequence comes from Triticum dicoccoides, assembly GCF_002162155.2. Taxonomy (NCBI): domain Eukaryota; kingdom Viridiplantae; phylum Streptophyta; class Magnoliopsida; order Poales; family Poaceae; genus Triticum; species Triticum dicoccoides. Next base: position 335,323,014 of record NC_041386.1, read on the forward strand.
TCGATCGATATGCCGGTGCAAAAGGAAGTGTGACAGGAGCGTTTCATGCAAGATGATGGGGTGATCCCGGTTACCAGGTTCCCATGGGTGGACGGCATGGCACCAAGGAGGACCATGCAAGCGACAGTTTCAGACATAGTGCAAACGCGGGGTTCATCTCATTCAACACACATGCATTCAGTCCACGGGCAGTCGTCTCGATGGTATACCTTTGAAGCATGCATTATCGAAACGGATCAAGTTCATAGAGGGAAGTAGGCGTTCTCGCCACGTTCGTAATGGTAGTAGTTGTACTCATGTCGTAGTGGAAGTAGTGGTTCACGTCGATGGTAGTGGTACATAGAAATCATGGACGGACTTGGAGGGTCATCGGGAGTCGTTCACGGGTCTTCGGCGATGGTTGTGGTACACATTCTGTAGAAGTTTGGGCGGCAGTAGTGGTACATAGTGTCGAAGAGGAACTTGACGAATCCAAGTCCTTCGGGGTCGACGGTAGTGGTACTCGTGATGGTAGTGGAACTTGTCGGTTCCGTTACATGGTTCTTCAGAGAAGGTAGTAGTACAAGGTCATTACGAAGAGGTACTTGGCGTTTTTGTAGCCCGGGTCTTCAGCGACGGTAGTTGTTCACTTGACGGCGATAGACGAATTTCGCGGTCCAGGGTACTTGGCGTCCATGTAGTCGATCTTGCCAGTTTTGGTGGTCCAAAACTAAGAAACACAAGGGGCCTCGGGTGACAAGTTACGAAGAACAAAATCCCACGGAGAAGCCGGGGTGCAGAGGCATTCCTAGTTCGGTGGTCAATCAGGTTCTTGGCAGCAAAACAAAGGCGATGTCCAAATGGCCGAAAGAAACCAACCGCAACCGAAGGCAACAGGGTTGCGGACCTGGAGCTTCGGGTGCTCATCATTGCGGAAGGAGGTACGAAGGCACGGTGACGGCCTGCTGCAAGGTCGCGGACGCAAGCATCCAAGGCGTCGGGCTATGGGGCGACGAGGAGGAGGCGGGTCGATGCGTAGGTGTAAAGGCGAGGCAGAGGCGCGAGGGCGCAGGAGGATGGCCGGGGTGCACGGAGTGGCGACGGTCGCCGGAGGCGAGGACGCGGGGTCGAGGCAGAGGCGAGGACGCGGGGTCGAGGCAGAGGCGACCGGCGGGGCAGGAGCAGAGTAGCAACCGCGGCGGGACTTACGCCTCAATGAAGAGTAGCAGCAGTGAGCGGCTCCAGGAGAGGGCGTAGAGAAGGAGCTCCGGTGCGGTTCCCGTTCGTCTTGGTCGTCGGTCGGCGCCACGTGGAGGAGCAGGGAAGTGGCAGTCAGGGACGGGGCAACAGCGCGGGGAGCTCCTCTCCCTGTGCGAAGCGTGCGGCGGCGCTAGGAGAACGAGAGGGAGAGGGAGAGGGAAAGGCAGGAGAGACGGGGGAGATCGATGAGATGGGGGTCGAGCGTGGGGGCTTCTGGCGGCGCGAGGGAAGACGTGGGAGAGAGGAGACATGCGCTAGGGTTAGGAAGGGCTCGGCTGGGCCGGGAAGTAGATGGGCCGGCGCGAGAGTTGGGAGGCCCAGATGGGCTCTCTTCTTTGTCTAGAGAAAAAAAATAAAAAATAGGGATAGGAAGAAAAGAAAGAGAGGTTGGGGTGGAGCTTGTGCAAGAGGGTATTTTCTCGGTGTCACAAAAATGAGTTTGACCCAAGAAAATTAGTAGTGGCATAAACGAAAGGTATAAATTCAAACTCATTTGAATTTAATTCAAATGGGTTTGAACTCAGACTAGGTAAAAGGAGGGTCCAAAAAATGTTTGGATTTTTAGAGGAGCCTCAATAAAAGAGATAAAGAATTGTTGCCAAGGTTTGGAGGTGAAACTTGAAGTATAAAAGGTATGGGGTAATTTTTGCAAGTGTGTTGTGATAAATTCCAAATTAAAGGAATATTTGATATAGCTCCCTAATATTGGGAGGGTATGTTGTAAAGAGAATCACCATGTGACTTCCCTCGGTTGAAATGGACCAAAGATCCGTGCAATTTATTTAGTTAAGTTTTAAACCGGGTTGCATGATGACATGATGCAATGCACATGATGCAATGACGAATGCAACAAGCAAAAACAAATCACACAATGAATCTCGGAAACCCTGGAAGGCATCTGAAGCTCCGGTCATGGGGCGTCACACAACAGTTGCAGGTACAGGTAATGCGATGATCATGACATGAGAGCAACATCTGCTTGTGTTGGAGTTCTTCTTCTGCTTCTTCTTCGCTCAGGGGATAGGTTCCTAGTCGGCAGCCTAGGCTACTAGGGTGGATATTGTTTGAGCTTCTGTTTGTGTTTCATCCATAGTCGGATGTTGTTCTATGTATGATGTAATGATGTATTCTTGTGGCATTGTATGCCTTTTGTATGTATCACAAATATTATGTAATGGTATGATGTAATGATATCCACCTTGCAAAAGCGTGTCAATATGCGGTTCTATCCTTGGTGGGACCTTCGAGTCCCTTTAGGATAGTGTCGCATATTGGGCGTGACATTTCACCTAACTACCTACCTGCTCGATAGCTAATCGACAAGTGACAATCTGATTGATGAGGTGGATCAGTGGCAAGGTGTGGGATTCTTGCCAGGCTGAGCGCCTGTTGGGCTTGAGTCTTGGCGGCTTAGCAAAGCAAGGATCTTGTCAGGCTCTACAGCCATATCTTCAGCATTTCGGACCTCCATCTTCTGAGATCTTCATTGCTTCTTTATTAATCTGGTCTTGCATTTGTCTTTGTTTATCCTCTATCAAGCCTTGACATCGAGAAGGCTACTGCTTCCTGTGCATAAGTCTGGGGTATCAAGGACCCCATTCTTAATTCACCGACACCTCATGGCACCTCTTGACCTAATTCTAGGTCTAAAATTTCCCAAATATTTCCTATACATCCGGGGCCACCCAAAATACTTTTTCCACTTCCACAAGTTTTTGTTCTTCGGAGATCCTATCTGGAGACATTTCTCGGTACTCTATCGGAGGGCGAATCAATCATGGAGGGCCTCTACATCAAACTTGCTTTCCTGCCAATGATGTGGGAGTAGTTTACCATAGACCTACGGGTCCATAGCCAGTAACTAGATGGCATCTTCTCTCTCTTTGCCCTACAATACAATGTTCTCCTCGATGTTCTTGGAGATCTATTTGATGTAATCCTTTTTTGTGGTGTGCTTGTTAGGATCCGATGAACTGCGGGTTTATGATCAGGTTATCCATGAATATTGTTTGAGTCTTGTCTGAACTCTTTTAGGCATGATTTTTATAGTTTTATATTTCTCTCCAATCTATCCATTTGGTTTGGCCAACTAGATTGATTTATCTTGCAGTTGGAGAGGTGCTTCATGATGGGTTCTATCTTGCGTTTCTCAATCCCAGTGACAGAAAGGGACATGGCACTTAATTGTATCTTTGCCATTAAGGATAAAAAATATGGTATTTATTCATATTAATTGGGTTTACTTTGTCCGCATCATGTCATCTTGCTTAAGGGTTACTCCGTTCTTTATGGAGTTAATACATTAAATGCATCCTGGATAGCGATCGCTGTGTGGAGTAATAGTAGTAGATGCAGGAAGGAGTCGGTCTACTTGTGATGCCTATATAGATGATCGTTGCCTTGGATTTCGTCATAACTATGCGATTTTCTATCAATTGCCCAACAATAATTTGTTTACCCACTGGATGATATGTTCAAGAGAGAAGCCTCTATTGAAAGCTATGACCCCCGGGTCTATCTTTATCATATATCACAATCCAAAAATACTTTGCAGCAATTTATTTACTTTTATTTTATTTTGTGTTTTTGTTTATCTATCTATCACTACGAGATTTTATCCTTGCAATTAACTGCCAAGGGATTGACAACCTCTTGTTTGAGTTGGGTGGAAGTATTTGTTATTTTGTGTGTAGGTGTTGTTCATGATGTATTGTGTGGTTCTCCTAATTGATTAATAACCATAGTTCTTAACTAAGGGAAATACTCATCTTCCACTATATTGCATTCTCCTCTTCTATTCGAGGAAATCCCAACGCAGCTCACAAGTAGCAACGACAAGCTTGTCGCCAAACGAGGACGTGGTGATAATCAGCCCCCAGCATAGCCCAAGCGTGAGGTTGTCACCGGACGCGGACATGGTGATAATCAGCCCCCAGCATCTCCTTTCCTTTGGCAAGCACTAGCATTGACGTTTTCCATTGCTGACATCATCAAGGGAGCAGGGGAAAAGTGCCACAGAGAAGTGGAATGCCCGAAGGCAGATCTTGTCATGACACTGCCATCGACCACTGCTGTGGAACCTAACTCTCCTGCAAAGACCGCCACCGATGAGCGTATCCACATTGATGATGTCCCAGCAAGTGGGTCTGTCGGCAACCAGGTGACGACAACCTCGGTTGTCTGAGGGAAAGTTGTTACTCCTTGGCAAACTCAGTCTAGTAAGTCATTTCTGTCAAGTAGTCTAATTCCCCAATGATTTTTGTTTTCTTGAACTTGACCTGAATTTGATTCCTCCCCTTCTTCTCAGATCCGCCCTCAACTCATGACATGGACATAGACACCACCATTGAGGGGATCGCGAAGGACACTGCTAACGAAGCTAGCAAAATTGCCGATGATGAGGCTGCCAAAGCTGCTGACGAGGGAGACGCCAAGGACACCACTGAGGATGGCAGCAACAAGAGTGTCGAGGCCACTGGCGCCATTTCTGCTCCAAGAGCACCAAGCGCTGACTTGGCCATGAGGGCACACACTGTCGGCAACGCAGTTGTTGACGACCACCCTTCGACATTTGAAGTGCCTATATCAAGCAGGTACTTGAAGGTTGGCGACAACCTTTTTGTCAGCATACCCTGGACGTCAAGCGCTGATGCGCCCACTAAAGGGGAAGTTTTTTATGACGAGGTCATCACTACTACTGAGCTCGAAGTTGTCAATGAGCCGCGTGACAGCAGCACTGGATCCAACGAGTACCAACTACTCCTGACCATGAGGAAGAACCTCCAGAAGCTTCGAGCACACTACTGTAGCCGAACAAAGAACTTGGACTCCAAAGTACTTGTTATCGGCAACGCAGAAGAAGAGCTCTAGAAGTGCATGGAGGAGACACAAATCTGTTATGCTGAAAGCCTCCAAGAGCTGAAGGACCGCCAAAGGCAGCTCGCCATCGAGTGGGACATGCTCATCTTGGAGAAGGCCGAGGCCAACAAGGCACAAGAGGAAGCCTTGCAAAGTATAGTGGCAGAAGATGCCAAGCTAAAAGAGTGCAAGATTGGTTCCGACGCTCATGAAGATGAGCTTGCCGCTCATGAGGACGGTCTTGCTGCCAAACTCCATGGCGAGGACGAAGAGGTCCAAGCCCTCCTTGTGCAGAAGTCCTAGGAGCTCGAGCGGAAGCCCAAAGAGGCAATCAAAGCTCAAGCTGTAGACCATGCTGGCAAGATCCAAGAAACCGTCAATGCTGCTGAAGTCCTCAATGCTGCCAAAGCCGCTGAGGCCGCTAAGAATGAACTGGAGGGCAAGGTAAGGAAACTGGAAGAAGAGCATGATGCCACTAACAAGGAGATCCTAACTTCAAATAGAATAGAGAAAAGATAGCACATGCCTTGGCGGAGCTGCAAACCTCAATATCCGGCAAGAACCAAGAGCTCACTAAGGCCAATGGCGTCATTGATGACTATAAGCTGAGGCTGACCAACTTAGAAAAATCTCTTGAAGGTGCCAAGGAGCGTTAGAAGGTCTTGTCGATGGTTCTCTGTTGTGGGAAACCACGGCCAGCTATGGGACCAAGAGCCCCTTTTGCTTCGGTGGGGGGATGGGCACATTGCACAAAGAGTGGAGAAGCATAACCCAACATGACAGATATCACGCGGGCAGTTTTACCCAGGTTCAGGACACCGCGAGGCATAAAAACCTACTCCCTCTTTGGTGGATTGATGGTGGAGAAGCGCGTCGCTCTTGACCGACAATGTTGCCTTGGGGCGAGAGGAGCTACGAGCATATGAGTGTGAGGGGGTCCAAATCATTTCAACGGTTGCCATGGGCCTCCTTTTATAGATAAAGGGGCGACCATAGGGGAAAATAAGTCTTTACATACCGATTAGATAGCAAAAAATGCTATCATACCTAACTCTGCAGGCTGACAGATCGCATTAAATGCACCGCTCAATGTCACATGACGGCTCACCCTGCAGGCCCTGCCGGGCTATTTTGCCAGCTACGCGCCTACTTGGTTGACACGTCTCAGGACGGGTGTTGCTTAGAGGTATTTCCATAGGAAGTGGCTTCCATGTGGCAAACAACAGCCACTTAGTCACTTTGCAGCTTGACACCGCACTGATCGATGACTTGTGTCGCTCGTGAGGTGGAGCGGTTGAGCGGTTTGTCTCCGTAAGACCTGGCAGGCCTGCGGGATGATTTGGGTGCTTGCTTCCTAGGGTAATCACATCCTCGCCACGCTCGGCTGCTCGGCAAGGGAGGTTCTTCTCATAGTTGTATCTTGCCGCTTTGGCTAGTCTTGGTCTTCTGGATCTACACTTTGATCCTTCAAAGAACTTAGTTCTCATGCTCTGATCCTATCTTGGTGCTGAAATGTTGTTCTTGCGCCTATGCATAGTCTGGGCAATGGACCTAGGGTTTGTTGCACCTAACGCACTTCCGGGCGTCATTGGAGTAGGCCCTAACCAATGCATAGGCAGGGGCATAGAAGTGGCTGGCCCCTTGAGATCTTCTTTGCTTCTTCCTTAACTTGAGCCCGGGCTAGTTTCGATTTCCCGCGCACCGTGCTGAGCATTAAGAGAAAATCCAGATGGTGGCCCGTAGATCGCCCACGCCCCACGATCACGGGGAAAAAACTGTCACCCCACCTGCCTCCCGCTCCAGGTGCATCTACCATGTGTACTCCATGCATTGGGTAGGGTAGGTGGTGGATGTAGAGGGCGCGGGGACGGGCGCCATGGCAGAAATCCAAGCATCGTGCGTTGGTGTAGAGGGTCGGCCCTGATTCGCTGAGCTGTTGACGGCGCAAGGAGGCCATATTGGGGGAGCGGGGCGGTTGCTTCCTGAGTGAGAGGTCGTCCCCTGCCCTGTTCCTCTATAAAAAGGGGGCAAGAGGGGTGTGTTTGCTCACACACTTTCCTTCAACCCTTCTTCAAACTTCCTTCACTCGCCATGGTGAGAGGACGATGACGCGATGGTGCTCTAGTGGCGGCGATGAGAGCTTCTGCTCGACAGCGTATCCCCCCTCCTCCAGACAACACGGGGAGGGACCCGCTGCGAGTTGAGGAGGGAGGGGATGGGTCGTGGTTGTCATGGCGCCCGAGGGGAAGGAAGACGGGGAGGTGCCCTGATTGTGCCCCCATCAGATGCTCCTCCTTTGTTGGATTTGGAGGCCAGCCTCGGGAGTTCTTTATCAGGCTATACAAGCCTCCGCACGGTCATCTCTGCCTCCCTAGTGCATTCACAAGGGTGATGGAGCTCGAACAACCACGAGCGTTGATCTTGCACATGAGGGGTTGTGGGAATGGCAGCATACGGGTAGACGTAGACTTCCCCACACCTCACGTCATGTACTTTTGTCGGGGCTGGAAGACCTTTGCTCGTGCACATAGCTTGTCGGAAGGGCACGTCCTCCATTTTAAGTTAATGGAGGACAATTTCCTTTCCGTCAAACTTTTTGGGAGCTGAGGTGCACGCTTAGGGTGCTGCGCGGAGACCTCGATTAATGAAGAAACCTCCTCTTCAAGTGATAGCGACGAGGAGGATAGTTATAACGATGATGACGACACCGATTGGGAGGGCGATGACTGTGACTGTTGCTGATAATCGTCACCGTTGGGCCGTGGCAGCACCATCTGCATCTGCATCTCCTCTCTGGCAAGGTGATTTGCCGGGGAGTTGGGAGCAGTGGCGGAGGTGGTGCCTGATATGTCTCCAACGTATCTATAAGTTTTGATTGTTCCATGCTATTATATTATCCATGTTGGATGTTTTATATGCATTTATATGCTATTTTATATGATTTTTGGGACTAACCTATTAACCTAGAGCCTAGTGCCAGTTTTTGTTTCTTCCTTGTTTTTGAGTTTCAGAGAAAAGGAATATCAAACGGAGTCCAATTGACCTAGAAAAAAATTCGGAGATTATATTGGTAAAATATAAAAAATACTGGAATGAAAAGATACTGGAGAAGTGTCTCGAGGTAATTTAGGAAAATATAAAAGATACTGGAACGAAAAGATACTGTTGAAGAGTCTCGAGGCCACCACAAGGGTGGAGGGCGCGCCCCCCGTCCTTGTCGTCGCATCATGGGGCCCCTGACTTTTTCTCGATGCCAACACCTCTTATAAATCCCCAAACCTACAGAACATAACCTAGATCGGGAGTTCCGCCACCGCAAGCCTCTGTAGCCACGAAAAACAAATCGGGAGCCTGTTCCGGCACCCTGCCGGAGGTGGAAACCATCACCGGTGGCCATCTTCATCATCCCGGGGCTCTCCATGATGATAAGCGATTAGTTCACCCTCGGGGATGAGGGTATGTACCAGTAGCTATGTGTTTGATCTCTCTCTCTCTCTCTCTCTCTCTCTCTCTCTCTCGTGTTCTCGATTTGGCATGATCATAATAGTTGGATCTTATGATGTTTCTCCGCCCTCTACCTTCTTGTAATGGATCGAGCTTTCCCTTTGAAGTTATCTTATCAGATTGAGTCTTTAAGTATTTGAGACCACTTGATGTATGTCTTGCATGTGCTTATCTGTGGTGACAATGGGATATTCACGTGATCTACTTGATGTATGTTTTGGTGATCAACTTGCGGGTTCTGTGACCTTGTGAACTTATCCATAGTGGTTGGCACATGTTTTCGTCTCGACTCTCTGGTAGAAAAGTTGGGCACTCTTTGAAGTTCTTTTTGTTGGTTTGGATAGATGAATCTGATATTATGTGATGCATATTGTATAACAAACCCGCAGATACTTGTGGCAGCATTGGAATATCTAGGTGACATTTGGGTTTTGGTTGATGAGTATCGTAAGGTGTAATTTTAGTACGAACTCTAGGGATGTTTGTGACACTTATAGGAATAGCCCAATAGATCGATCAGAAAGAATAACTTTGAGGTGGTTTCGTACCCTACAATAATCTCTTCGTTTATTCTCCGCTATAAGTGACTTTGGAGTGACTCTTTGTTGCATGTTGGGGGATTGTTATATGATCCAATTATGTTATGATTGTTGAAAGAACTTGCACTAGTAAAAGTATGAACCCTAGACCTTGTTTCCAAGCATTGCAATATCGTTTTTGCTCATTTTTACCACCTTCTACCTTTCTATTTTTATATTTTCATATTATGAAACCTATATCTACCATCCATATTGCACTTGTATCACCATCACTTCACCGAACTAGTGCACCTATAAAATTTACCATTGTATTGGGTGTGTTGGGTACACAAGAGACTCTTTGTTATTTGGTTGCAGGGTTGCTTGAGAGAGACCATCTTCATCCTATGCCTCCCACGGATTGAAAAACCTTAGGTCATCCACTTGAGGGAAATTTTCTACTATCCTACAATACTCTGCGCTCGGAGGCCCAACACAAGTCTACAAGAAGAAGGTTGCGTAGTAGACATCAGTGCCTCCGACTCCTCCAGCAGCCTTCCAGTTGGACCCCGGCAGGCTTCCTCGCGGGCTGCAGCTTTGTTAGCCCTGTCGCGTCCTGCTGGCCCTGGTGGTGGCGGTTGATGGGTGGCCCCTGCCGGTTTCTTCACCATCGCCGCCCTCCTGCTCCCGTTGGGCTACATCTCCTGGAGCTCGACAGGGTCAGCTGGCCTCCTGTCCAGGTGCTCCTTTTGCCCTCTTCAACTCCTGCCACAGTGCCTAGTAGGAAAGGGACAAGAAAGGGCATCACAATGCACTTATCTTTTTTGTGCCCTGTAAGGTGTATACTTATTTGATCAGCATGTTAATGAAAAAGATAAAACTTGATGGGGACTCATGCATGTATATGTCCATGTAGAGGTGGGATACATCTATATTTTAAATAAGCGAGTTTCCCCCGGCAGGCTATCCTGCTGGTACCATCTGTTTTGCTGCCGGGGAGTTAGGCCTACCAGGCACAAATCACAAAGAGGGACCAACCCCCCACCAACATTTTTTCACCAAAGGCTACTATGACCATATGGACCGAAGCAACATTCGAGTCAAGGTATGGGAGCACCTAAGTTTCAAAAAGCGACAAGGTTTTCTTATGCACAAGTCTTTGCTTACAAAACACGTATGGATAAGAGAAAGAACTTACCTATTTTGCTTGTCGGAGATCGCGGTGTAGGCTTCATCTTTCCATCCCCTCTTGGAGGCCAAGTATTCGGCAGGAGCCTGTATTTTACGCACACGAAAATGATGCCAGATGCGATCTTATCTACATGAACATGCGATGCTCATGAAGTGCTTATGCATGCATGCAACTTGTCGGGCCCCCCAATGCTTCATTTATTTTTCTATTGGTCAGGGTCTGCGTCTGGCTTTGTACAAGGGGTTACATGCAACCGAGGCAAGGCCTATAAAAAAAGGTGGCTGCCGGGCAGGGCCCGATAGCCATGCCTTATGGGTGGAACTTGCGAGATGCTCAATATTCCATGAGTTTTGCAATTGAATGCCATCTCTGGTATCCAGAAGGACTGCACCAGGTCTAGTGACTTGTACTACCCGGTAAGGGCCTTCCCACTTCGGCATCAACTTTTTTGCACCCTTGGCAGACTGAACGCACCTGAGGACAAGGTCGCCTTGCTCACAACACCGGACATGAACCCTGCGCCTATGATAGCCACGCAGGGCTTGCTGGTAGAATGCAACACGTGTAGCAGCCCGAAGACGGTTCTCCTCAAGAAGCACGGCGTCTTCACGCTAGTGCCGATCCCGCGCTACTTCATCGTAGACAAGCACTCGAGGAGACCCGTAAATGAGTTTCGTGGGGATAATTTCTTCTGCCCCATAGACTAGGGATAAGGGAGTCTGCCCAGTGGCTCGATTTGGTGTCGTTCTGAGGGACCAGAGAACCACCAGCAGCTCGTCGATCCATCGCCTGCCGCACTTCTGTAGCTTATCAAACGTTCTTGTCTTGAGTCCTCGCAACACTTCATTGTTCGCCCTCTCAACTTGTCCATTGCTTCTGGGATGTGCAACAGAGGCAAATGAGATATTGCTTCGGAGGGCATGAACATATTGCATGAAGGCGCCGCTCGTGAACTGGGTGTCGTTGTTGGTGATGATCCGGCTGGGTCCCCGAAGCAGCACAACAATCCTTTCAAGAACTTGATAGCTGACTAAGCAGTCACCTTTCTCATGGCATCTACTTCCGGCCACTTTGTTAACTTGTCGATGCAAATGAACAAGAATTCAAAGCCCTCGACAACTCAGGGGAAAGGTGGAGGATATCGAGCCCCCAGACTAAAATGACCATGACAAAGGGATTGTCTGTAGAGCTTGGGCAGGCATATGGATGTTCTTGGAATGGAACTAGTAGGCTTCAAATTTGGTGACTAGCTCGACCGCATCTTGGAGGGCTGTGGGCCAATAGAATCCTTGCCGGAATGCTTTCCCAACTAACGCCCTTGGTCCAATGTGGGAGCCGCACATGCCAATGTGTATTTCTGCCAGGAGTTCCCTTCCTTCATCCCGACAAATGCACTTAAATTTCACACCATTGGGTCGTCTTATGTATAGTGTGTCATCGACAAACTGATACATACTGGCCCTACGGGCTACTCTTTCAGCTTCTTCTTGCTCTTCGGGAAGTTCTCCATTTTGGAGGAAGTGGACTATGTTCCTTGCCCAAGTTGGAGCCTGGGGCTCGGCAACAAGGACTAACGGCACCTCCCCGTTCGCGGGGGCACGTTCCTCGACCGCGGGGACCAGTGGCCCGGCAGGAGGGTGCAGCCCGGCAAGTGATGGGGAGTTGTTTCCAGCAGGGTCCCTGCCAGGAGCCCCGGAAGGCTCTACTAGGAGAGGCTTACCGGAGTCCAATTTCCTCCTCTTTCGGGCCATTGATGCTAGGGATACAGAGGGCTGATTAAGATGGAGAACAAAAGTTCCTGGTTCCACAAGAAGTTTTTGCGTAGCACACTTTGACAAATGATCAGCAATGTTGTTTTCCACACGGGGTACATGCTCTGTCTGCAATCCGTCAAAGTGCTCTTCCTATCTTCTCCCTTCCTCACCGCAAGAACCCTGTCTCCGTGGTTCCCCTTCCTGCCGCCAGCGCTGAACTTACCCCAAGAGTGGATGTAGGGGGGCGAGCACCGCTGGAGGCCGGAGACATGGGTGCTGAGGTGTCGGCACTGCTCGAGGCTCCCGAGGTGCCACCCCCGGGAGCCCGTGAGACTTGCCCTGGGGTGACAGCTAAGTGGGAGACGCAATCCGCTGTTCCTGAGGCCGAAGCCTCTGAGGTCTCAGCAGGTCATCATGAGGCAAAGCCACTGGGCTCCCCTCAGCCCAGCACTACCGAGGTCGTCTCCTCAGGTGCCTCACCAGCCGCGCCCTGCGCTGGTGGCCGCGTCCAAGGCTTCGGCGGGCTCCGTCTGGACTTTGATGCGCTCTGCAAGAGGAAACAATCTCCAAGCGATAGCAGTGATGCCTTCCGGCTGTTGAAGCGCAGGAAGTATATCGCCATAGACGAGTGAGTACCTTATCTTTCTAATTTCTTGAGTGCTGCTTCTCCTCCTGACTATGGCTCCTCAGGGTCCCTTCTGCTAAGGCGGCGAAGCCTCCCGGGAAGCAACCTTCTTCTGCCTCGAATCCCCCACTGGCCTTGAGCGCCCCAAGCCAGCATGCCGCACCCAGCGCGAGGTCGGACGGAGAGGCAAACACGCTAGCCTAGCGCCTTGAGCCCATGCCTTTGTCGTCTCTCCTTCGTGGCCTCGCCTGGGGTGCAGTAAGTGTGCCAAGGGCTCTTCCTCCGGTTGTGGACGGCAGCTGGATGACTTCGATCCTGGCTTCTTCTTTGAGCAACAGGCCTTAACCCATCCGGGCCCCTGCCAAAGCCCGATCGGTGACTCGGGAGGCGCTAGCCCCCAGCCCCCTGCTGAAAGGGGGTGAGCCACTTCGGATCCCGTCGGCAACCCCCGCTGCGGGGGACGGACCCGGTTGCGTGCTTAAGTTTGTACACGAGCGGAGTGTCGTTCGCCACGAGCTCCTTCAGGAGGAAATGGGCGCGATGAGCCGGCTCGGCGGAGAACTTGTGGACGTCGACACTCGCCTTGAAGCCGAAGGCCTTCAGATGGTGGAGGAGTGGCATCAGCTAAAGGTGGCTATCAACCTCAGGCGCCTCCAGCGCGAGCACGCCAATGCGAAGGCCAAGGCATCACTGGCAGCCTCGCGAGAAGCCAGCGCCTTGGCCTTGGGGAAGGCCAGGGAGGCGAACAATCGCCGCGCGGTCGCCGAGGAGCGCAGGCGGGAGCTCCAGGCCTTGAACGCCTCCCTGGAGCAGCAGGTGGAGGCGCGCAGAGTTGCCCTGGCGTCGATGAAGGGAACTCCGTCCGACGAGGAGAAGATCTTTAGGCGCGAGGAAGCACTGGTGCTGGAGGCCACGGAGCGCAGCCTTGAGCTTGAGCGGTTGGAGATGAGGGAGCGCCAACTCGCCCAAGCAAAGGATGTTGTCGGCGCGCGTGAGGCCAGGGCTAGGAGGAGGTCGACCGCAGGGTGGCCGAGGCTCGCGCGGATCTTGCTGGCAGGTACGACCTGAAGCTGAAGCTCGTGGAAGCCGAAGGTGTGGGCAGGACCACTGCCCTCAGGTCAGGGCTGGCTGACGCGGAACAGCACGAGAAAGCCGCCGCAGCCGCCCTGATCTTGGTGCAGGCCGAGCTAGCCTCTGTCCGTGCCGAACTGCTCTCTCTTCAGCAGTGGGTTGCCAGCGCCGAGTCCTTCGCATAGCAAAACAGGGAGGAGGCCCTTTGCTGGTAGACGCTACTGCGCGAGCACGCTCGCATGCTTCGGGACCTCAGGACGAAGGCAAACCAGGCGCTTGGTACCATCTGCGATGAGCATGCCCCTCATCCCCACACCGAGGATTATGCTAGCGATCTTCGCTTCTTCACTGATGTTGTGACGCGCCTGGAGAGCCGTGCTGAGAGGGCTCACGAGCTTGTGGACGAAAAGAGCCGAGGCCTTCTCGGGTGTGCATTCTCCCACATCTTCAGCCATCTCCTAAACACCAATCCTTACTTTGATTTTGCCGCTGCCATTGCCCCAGTGCCCGAGGTCATCCGGGGAAACCTCGCGCACTGGGTGGACGACAATGTGGACGCTCTGGTTAGGGCCTTTGCTACTGATGACGATGCGGTGGTGGTCGCGGCAGATGAGGGCGACGTGGTTGATGGCTGTGTTGCCGATGGCGGTGAAGATAGCGACAACAACGGTGCCAGCAGCCTATCCGGAAGTGATTCGGGGGACGAGGCGAGCGATATGTCCGGCTGAGCCCTTGCTTATTTATTTTGAACCTGCACGCAAAAGCTTGGGTATGGCCCCTCATGATGTAAGAGCATTTTGGAGAGGGAAAGCCCCTCATGTAAATATACTACCACTTTATTTCTTAGGCTAGGCTTAAAGCATGCTTTTGGGTGCTCGCGACTCCCCTTGCGGGCTTGATGCCGTAACTTACTTTGGTTTAGCCAGGCTTCAAACTGATTTGACGGTTGTGGATGTGCATTCCTTCTAAGAGGAGCCCCTCACAAGCTCGCGAAGTTTTGGTTTCCTAAGAGGTCCGCTGGTCCACCCGAGAGGGTCTTGCCAGAAGCGAGCGTCAGCAACGGCAAGGTGTGCGTGTAGCGTGCGTATGCCGTTGCCAGCCCCCGCTCATGAGGTGCTTGAAGGTGGTAGGTAGCGGACATGAACCTCAATCAAAACAAAAATCTAGAAACTCACGAAATTAACATGAACGAGAAAGGATGCCCCCACGATTGCCAATGGAAATGCAACTTCAAATTCAAGATCAAAAGCTGCGAGTCTGAGCTACATAAAAGAGATCAAAAGAAAATGGCCGCGCCCGACACCTAGCTAGTCTTCTTGAGTTCGAGTCTTGTCAGCAGCGCGGAGCTAAGTGCTTTCACAGGCCGTGAGCATAGTCATTGGGGGACAGTGTCGACGGCCAGCGCGGAGCATGGTGCTTCCACTAGGATGTGGGCGGGAGCCCCCAAGGCCCGAGGGTGGCACTCCGGAGACTCCGGGGCATGTACAACCCCACTCATTATTATGTGAGAGTGTCACAAGAGGAGACCTTCATAGGCGGGAGCCTTGCTTCATATTGCCAGGCGAGGGCCCCGCCTTGCGCCTCCCTCAACCACCGTTGGGGCGTCCGGAAACCAGGATGATGCCAAGTGGCAAAGGGGATGCTACCGGTGCCCTCGGTGACCACGGGCCCTCTACCTGGGGGAAGGCTCGCCAGTGCCTCCCCGGCAGAGGACCTACCTCCGGGCGACACTGTAACGCCCTCGATGCGGCTATATCTCCCACGTGTCGAGGCATGACTTAGAGGCATAACCGCATTGAAAGCAATGTCGCAAGTTAGGCAATCTTCACAACATCCCATGTAATATATATATATATATATATATATATATATATATATATATAATAAAAGGGGAGATACATAGTTGGCTTACACTCGCCATGTCAAACAAAGTACATAAATAGCATTACATCAATCAAACACTCATGGACCGACTATGGTGCCAAAATAAAAGATAAACCCAACATGCGACACGGTCCCGATCGCCCCAACTGGGCACCACTACTGATCATCAGGGAAAGACACATAGTAACGGCGTGAGTCCTCGTCGAACTCCCACTTGAGCTCAAGCGCGTCATCTGGAATGGAGTCCCAGGCCCTGCATCTGGTTTGGAAGTAATCTGTGAGCCACAGGGAATCAGCAATCTCGCACCCTCGCGATCAAGACTATTTAAGCTTATAGGTAACGCAAGGTAAATAAGTGGAGCTGCAGCAAGCGACTAGCATATATGGTGGCTAACCTGTTCGCAAAAGAGAGCGAGAAGAGAAGGCAAAGAGCGAACGAATAACTAGAGAACAACCTGCGGCAAGCATTACTCCAACACCGTGTTCACTTCCCGGACTCTGCCGAGAAGAGACCATCAGAGTAACTCACACAGTTATCCATTTTAGTTAAGTTAAGGTTCAAGTTATCTACAACCGGACATTAACAAATTCCCGTCTGCCCATAACCATGGGCACGGCTTTCGAAAGTTCAAATCCCTGCAGGGGAGTCCCAACTTAGCCCATGACAAGCTCTCACGGTCAACGAAGGAATAGACCTTCTCCCGAGACATTCCGATCAGACTCGGTATCCCGGTTCTACAAGACACTTCGACAAGTTAAAACAGATCCAGCAACACCGCCCGAATGTGCCGACAAATCCTGATAGGAGCTCCACATATCTCGTTCTCAGGGCACACTCAGATGAGCGCTCCATACAACTAAAACCAAACCTCGAGTTTCCCCGAGGGGGCGCTGCATAGGACTCTAGTTTGGACCAACACTCAGAGGAGCACTGGCCTGGGGGGGTTTAAAAAAGATGACCCTCGGGCTCCGGAAACCCAAGGGAAAAAGAGGCTAGGTGGCAAATGGTAAAACCAAGGTTGGGCATTGCTGGAAAAGCTTTAATCAAGGCGAACTATCAAGGGTTCCCATTATCACCCAAACACGTAAGGAACACAAAATCCGGGAACATAACACCGATATGACGGAAACTAGGGCGACAAGAGTGGAACAGAACACTAGGCGAGAGGCCGAGCCTTCCACCCTTTACCAAGTATATAGATTCATTAAGATAACAAGATAATATAATGATATCCCAACAAGTAAATAATGTTCCAACAAGGAACGGTCTCCAATCTTCACCTGCAACTAGCAACGCTATAAGAGGGGCTGAGCAGAGCGGTAACATAGCCAATCAACAGTTTGCTAGGACATGGTGGGTTATAGGTTTGACATGGCAATTTGGGAGGCATGATAAGCAAGTGGTAGGCATCGTAGCATAGGCATAGCAAAAGAGCGAGCATCTAGCAAAGCAAAGATAGTAGTGATTTCGAGGGTATGATCATCTTACCTGCAAAGTTGTCAGAGTTGACTAGATCCTCGAAAGCAAACTCAACGGGATCCTCGTTAGCGAACTCGTGTCCCGGCTCTAACCAAACAAGACAAACAAGCAACAAGGACACAATCAACCACGTGCAAAACTCAAACAACATGATGCAAACATGGTATGCTATGCGGGATGCGACATGTGATGCATATGCAAGATTTTACAAGGAATGAATGAACCTGGCCTCAACATGGAAATCCAAGTGTTCCACTGGAAAGGTGAGATGAAATCACTTGAAAACGATATAAAGAACGCCGGAATCGGAGTCACGGTTTGGAAATGGCAAGCAATTCAAATATGTCACCGGTCTGCGATATACAGCAAGTAGCCATCTAAATGCAACAAGATGAACATGCTACGGCACTCAAACATGGCAATAAAATACATGGCAGGGATCCATTCATGAAGCTTAACAAAAGATGAACACTAAGCTACGGCCAAATCATCCATTAACAGGTTCAAACAAGCATGTCAAAAATGCATTTGACAAACAGATTTCAGACTTAGTGAAATTAACACTTGTCTGGAATTTCAGATCAGGTAGCACACTTTGGAGCATGAAAACTATATGCTATAGGACCTGAACATGGCAAAGTAAAGCATGGCATGGAGCTACTCAAAGAGCTTAACAAAAGTCCCTTAGTGACCTTGAGCCAAAAGGGATCAGACAATACAATTGCAAGCATGTGAACATGGCAAAAACATAATCAGTTCTCAGACTTAGTGAAAAACTGGAGCATGCAAAATTAGATATCAAGTAGGCATATTTACGAGCTCGATGCACTCACTACAGAGCAAGTCATGACAATCTAAGCATACACCCATCAAGAATACACATTATACAAGCTATACATGGCAAGAACAATAGCATAGCATGCACGGATCAACTACAACATCCTCGGCAAAATCGCTAACAAGTAGACAATCTGCCCAGATTCACGAAATGACAAAAGTAGAGCTCGATTGACTCAAGCTAGGGTGCTCCATAATTGCAAACAAAGACATGGATGGATAGAGAACTAAAAGATTAACAAAACATCCTCACTGATCATCCTCAAAAGAGGCACAGATCACTAGGAAATAACATGAACATATGGCATATTAAGACAAACTGATCAAGGACTTGGTGGAATTGCTAAGTCCCTGAAATCAGCATTAACGAATGCTCCACTTTGCAAGATTGTTCTAGTCACCACACACATCACAAAAATACATGGGTTGCACCTCTCGATAGATGGCAAAACATATAACAAAACACATGTATAGCTCAGGGGCATATCGTGCACACAATAATCGTGGCAAAAATGACAAATTGCTAATTGGAGCAGCAGATCTGACAATTATCCCAAATAGCACTCTCCCAACAGCATTTCGGGCATCAAGATGAACTCAAATGAAAATGATGCAATGAGATGAAATGATGTGCTCTCTAAGATGAACATATTGATGTGCTATATGCCCAAAACGGAGCTACGGATGCGGAGATGTAGCAGGTCAAAGTATGCAAAATAATCTGGGAACTTAGTGAAAAAAAGGTCAACCCCTAGGGTCTTTCAGATCTGGATCGGATCTCGCCGGAGCACGCCAAACGAGGTTCGCCGGAGGGGACTTGGAGGACGCCGGAGCTCGAAGGAGGCACGCCGGCCGGACTTACCGGTCTTGGGGGCGTCGCGGACGACGGCGGGCGGCGCTCGGCGACCGGGTGGCGGCGAGCTTGGCGGTGGGGCCCTGCCGGAGCGCGGCGCGGAGCCTCGCTGGGGTACGGGCGGTGCGACGGAGGAGCGGCCGGTGAGGTGGCCAGCCTCGGGGAAGAGGCGGCGCGCCGCGAGGTGGAGGCGGCGGGGCAAAGTGGGCCTCGGGGGCCCCGAGCGGGCTTGGCGGGCCCACGGCGCGGGAGGCGGCGATGTGGTCACGGGGGCGCCACATGGCGACTGATCGTTGGACGGCGGTGTATGGCGGACGCGTCCGGCACCGTCCGGACGTGTCCGGTGGCGGCGGAGATGAATGGATCTAGGGTTAGGGGAGAGTGCAACCGCGAATTTCGGAGGGTGGTCTTTATATAGAGGTAGAGGGAGCTAGGAGTGTCCAAATGAGGTGCGCTTTTCGGCCACGCGATCGTGATCAAACGCTCTAGATGATGGAGAGGGTTTTGGTGGGTTTTGGCCCAAATTGAAGGGGTGTTGGGCTGCTACACAAACAAGGCCTTTTCGGTCCCTCGGTTAACCGTTGGAGTATCAAACGAAGTCCAAATGGCACGAAACATGACAGGCGGTCTACCGGTAGTAAACCAAGGCCGCTTGGCAAGTCTCGGTCCAATCCGGAAATGTTTAACCCCCACACATGAAAGAAAGGTAGAAAGGACCACCGGAGGAGATAGGAGCGCCGGAATGCAAAACGGACAACGGGGAAAATGCACGGATGCATGAGACGAACGTGAGTGCAAATGCAATGCACATGATGACATGATATGCAATGCATGACACGCAAGCAATGACAACGCAACAACAGCGAATAACTGGAGGACACCTTGCACATCGGTGTCAGGGCGTTACAGACGCCTTGCTCCATACAATGCGGGGAGGGGCCTTGCTCTCTGCTCCTCCCCCGCAGCCCCCAATGCGCTTCCCCTGGTGGAAGGGGGGCTGCCGTGCTGGGGCCGTCGTCCACCACTGCGACCTGATTCACTTGCGACCCACGGTTAGCGTAAGCCTTCTCCTGAGAGATTAGTGGTACCCTGTAGCTGTTGTCACCGGCGTGGTCGGCGAGGCTCCTAGGTGGCTCCTGGAAGGCCTCAGCTTCCAGCATCTCCTCTTCCCAACCCCGCTCGAGGAACGAACCGGGGTCATCTTCTAGTGTGTACTCCTGGTCCATCATGTGGGGCACATAGGCCTCCGGAGCCGTCGCCCCGGAAACCTCGCTGAGGTGCCCCACGCTCCATGTCGCTTGGCTCGGCGTGCCAGGATGGTAGGGCGGCATCCTGCCGGGACCGTGGGTGGCGAAGCTTATGCCTGTGCCCATTGGGGGAGGCACATGTGTGGTTGGGTGTCCGGCACCGCTGGTTGCGCCGATGCCGATGAAACCTCTTGGTGCGCCCGGGGGCACGCGGGCGCGACGAGGCCCACCGTGCAATTCGGCTGCAGCCTGAGGCATAAGGAAGGAGCAGAAAGGTGGCGTACCCCTAGCTGCGACGTCCAACAGCTCAGCAACACGCTGCAGCAATGCATCCCGGCCGCTCTCCATCAGTCGGCATCGGAGCAGCTCCCGCGCCACTGTGAGCGCGGCCCTCATGTTCGCTTCTTCCCGTCGGGAGTGCGGGGCCGTCTCCGTGGCGTAGCTTGAGGGCCTTGCGGCAGCCCCCGCACGCGCGGGGTAAGGGTGAAAGGCGTCGGACCAGGCCGCCCGTGCCTCGCGGCGTTTGGCGGTGGGCGTCCCTCCTGGAGCGCGGAGTTGAGGTCTTTTCGGGCGGACGACACCGCCCAGGCTGGCCAGGCTGCCCAGTGGTTGGCATCGGCCCTCGGGTCGCCGGACATCGGAGCTGCAGAGCGTTGGCGGGTCTGCTGATGGAGCAGAGGTTTCGGCGCACCCCTACCTGATGCGCCAAATGTCAGATTTCGGGTTCCGGCAAAACCCTTGAGGTTCGAACACTGGGGTGCGCACAAAGATCTCTCCTCCCTCTAGTTCACGCCCTCACCGCGATCTCAAGACTCAACGCGTCGTAGAACAAAGGGACACAAGGTTTATACTAGTTCAGGCCATCGATGTGGTGTAATACCCTACTCCAGTATGGTGTGGTGGATTGCCTCTTGGGGTGAGGATGGACAGTTACAAGGGAAGAACAACCTCCTGAGGAGAGGTGCTCTTGTGCTTGGTGAGTTTGTGTGGTGGCCTTCTTGGAACAGATCCGGTCCAAGATGATATGCCTACCTACGGTGGTGGCTAGTCTTATATATAGAGGCCCGGGTCCTCTTCCCAAATATTAGGCGAGAAGGGATCCCACAACGGACAATTTAAAGGGGGACAGCTAGTACAAGCTATCCTGACAAAAGATGGTCTTCGCCTACCAAGGGCTCTGGTGGTGACGCCGCCCTGGGCTCCAAGGTGACCACTATCCTGTCGTCCTGCTGGTCTTGGTCTTGTTGCCCTGATATGGAAACCTTTGCCTGATGCGTCGGGACTCCTCGCCTGCGCTTGCCTCTTTAGCACCAAAGAGGAAATGAGGACACTGCGCGCTGGCGCCCGCCTGGTGCCCGCCTAGCCTTGGTCATCATGGCTTGCATCATAGGAACCTCGCGAGGTGCCCCTTGCCTTGATCTCTCCGCCCCTCACGAGCCAGCCTGGTGAGGCTGCCCCCGAGGAGGTCTTGCGTCATCTGCCCCGCGAGGCTTGGCCCCTCACGAGGGTCTTGAGTGTTTGATAGTGAAGATGGGCCGTACGGGGCCGCTGACGGAGCCACGCCGTGGGCCGCAGGCAAACAAGTCTGGGTACACCCATTCCCAGGAGGCCGACAATGGGCTGCCCGAAGTGGACCATAAGTGAACAACCATGGGGGTCCTCGGCCTGATTCAGCTGGTCGGGAGATGACATGGTGAGTACCCCCTAGTCTAGGACACCATCACTCATTATTGGGGCATGAATATAACATTGACTTAAGCCTCCCCCAAGCTAGAGCGATACTTTATCCTTCATGAGGCCGAAAATTATATATGTGATTCCGATCACGATGAACTAGATGCATGGGATAATTTTTTTGGTGAAATTCCAATTTCAATTGATTCCAATTCCAAGATCCAATATCATCGCATAGCCTATACCATGCCACTGATTTTCCCTTCAATGATAAAGGGAAAACCTTCTTCTTAACTTCATCTCTGAGTAAACCTGCAAGCTTAAACAATCCACAAATTTGTTCCACATATATTAAGTGCATATCAGGATGTTCGGTTCCATCTCCTACATAATGATTAGCTAGCGGTTGTTCTATCATACCTGAAGGAATTTCATATTCGATATTTCAAGTAGGTGTAGTAGGTTGAGGGGTAGCTAATTGTGGTTCCGGTTGAGGTGAAGATACCCCGAACAAACCCCTCAAAGGATTGTTTTCTGTAGTAACAAGTGACAATAAATTTCAGCACACTATATAAATGTTTTCTTACCAATTTCCACTTACCAAAGGCGCGTCACTCCCCGGCAACAGCGCCAAAAAATATCCTTGATGACCCACAAGTATAGGGGATCAACTGTAGCTCTTTTTAATAAGTACGAGTGTAGAACCCAATGAGGAGCAGAAGGAAATGACAAGTGGTTCTCAGCAAGGTAATGTCTGCAAGTGCTGAAATTGTAAGTAACAGAGTAGTTTGATAGCAAGATATTTTGTAACGAGCAAGTAATGATAATAGTAACAAAATTACAGCAAGGTAGCCCAATCCTTTTGAGGAAAATGATAGGCCAAAACAGTCTCTTATAATAAGCAAAGCTTTCTTGAGGGTACACGGGAATTTCATCTAGTCACTTTCATCATGTTGATTTAATTTGTATTCGCTACTCCGACAATTTGATATGTGGGTGGACAGGCGCTTACATGTTCTTCTTACTTGAACAAAACTCCTACTTATGATTAACCCCCTCACAAGCATCCGCAACTATGAGAAAAGTATTAAGGGTAAATCCTAACCATACCATTAAACTTTCGGATACAATCGGTCCCTTACGGAATAGTGCATAAACTAGGGTTTAAGCTTCTGTCACTCTCACAACCCATCATCTAATAACTACTCCACAACACATTCCCTTGAGCCCAAATATGGTGAAGTTTCATGTAGTCGACGTTCACTAGACACCACTAAGGGAATCTCAACATACATACTATCAAAATATCGAACACATATCAAGTTCACATGATTACTTGCAACATGATTTCTCCGGTAAACTCAAGAACAAAAGTAACTATTCACAAGTGATAAACATGCTCAATATCAGAGAGGTATTAAATAGCATAATGGATCTGAACATATAATCTTCCACCAAATAAACCATTTAATTAGTAATCAACTACAAGATGTAATCGACACTACTAGTCACCCACAAGCACCAATCTATAGTTCCGGTACAAAGATTGAACACGAGAGATGAACTAGGGTTCGAGATGACATGGTGTTTTTGAAGATGTTGATGGAGATTGCCCTCCCCAAGATGGGAGAGTTGTTGGTGATGACGATGATGATGATTTCCCCCTCCGGGAGGGAAGTTCCCCCGGAGGAATCGCTCCGTCAGACGGCAAAAGTGCTCCTGCCCAAGTTTCGCCTTGAGACGGCGGCGCTCCCTCCTGAAAGTTCTCTCCTCATTTTTTCTACATACAAGGGAAAACCATATACATAGAAGCTTAGAAGTTGTGCGGGTTAAAACGACACGCTAGTGGTAATTAGCAATAGCGTGGGTCCACAAAAGGCGCTACTGCTACAGATATAGCAGTGGCGTGGTAAGGACAAAGTGCGCTACTACTAATATTGCCACACTGTTGCCACCAGGCAAAGTGTGGTAGTAGCGTGTTCCCCTGCAATGCGCTCCTTCTAGGTAGTTTAGCAGTAGCGCTTTCACTTCGAATGAGCTACTGCTAAACCCATCCCATCATCTCCACCAGCCGCCCCTCACTCTCCCCTCTCCACTCCCACTCTCACTCTCCCCTCACCGTTCCACCTCCGCCGACGTTCAGACCTCCCCCGCCTCCGCCATAGCTCGTCCTTCCTAGGTATGCGGCACTCCTCCCTCCTCCTGCCTCCTCCTGTCGCACCCTCCTCCCTTCTCATCCGGCCACGCCCTTCTCCCTCCTCTGGTCGCGCCCTCCTCCATCGTCCTCCCTCCTCCTCCTCCGACCGCCCCCTCCTCCCTCCTCCTCTCTCCTTCCTCCTCCTCCAGCCTC
>NC_041386.1:335347678-335353332 GCF_002162155.2 Triticum dicoccoides
CTCCCTCCCTCATCTCTCCTCACTTTGTTCTTCCATAGAGTAGATTTTTTAGTAAATTAGTAAAAATTCAAACTAGCTAGGTTAAGTAGGTTGGCTAGCTAGGTTAACTAGTTTAATTTGGTTAACTAGATAGGTTAACTAACTAGTTTATTTATAGTAAGTTCTTAATAGAATTAGTTTATTTATAGTAAGTGGTTAATATATTTTGTTTATGGAGAAATCAAGTTTGCCCCTGCCTCATCCCCGCAGTCCTCCCCATCGTCGACCCCTTAAGACCTCTAGGTGAGAATAACCAAACGGTAGTGCTATATAGTTGACATGTCATTGATGTTGATGATGATGCATTCTGAATATAGAGGATGTCTTGGTGTTCTTGTTTGCAATGTGCCTCCGAGTGGCCTATGTTTTGCCGGAATGTTGATTCATTTCCAACCCGGCAAATTTCAGGCGCTCGACATGTCCTGTCTTTAGCAAAGGTCATGCCGACTTTTTTCATGAATTTTAGCATGACTTGTGGTACAATGTAGGGCATATCGAGTGCTTGTGATTTGCCAGAATGGGAATTCAATGATATTTTAGAAAAACATAGGGCATTTTTTCTATGTCATTGCTCAATATATGGAACAGTTGACTTCAGGTCAGTTTCAGCTCCTTGTGTGTCTTTCAATGAGGGATAGTTCCCACCATATATATGAGAGAGGGAATGCCAGCTGTTGTCATGGGGGTCGCTTCTCCTTCTTTTCCTTGTGCTAGATATAATAGACGGTCACCGACGGTTGCAATAGCATAGAGGGAGTGCCCACCATATATGTGAGATGATATTTTACGAAGGAAGACTCGACGGACCTAAAGTCAACATGTTGCATACTGAGTAATAGTGATCTATGTGTTGAGTTTCCTGGTAGTTGCCTTCGATCGATTTTCAATTAATGTTTCAACTATGAACACAGGAAATGTCTAACGATGAAAAGGAATTCGTGATGTGCGAATATTGCAAAGACAAGCTTGGCCTGTGTGACAGGCCTCACCTAGTTGGTAGTAGAAGCTTGAGCATCAAGCTGGACGAGTCCTTCGAAGTGGATACAATAAGTCACAATGACAAGTCTTTTTTCATAATTAAGCATGACTTTTGCTTCTTTTGCTTCAACTTATAATTTTAATTTTTTACTATTCTGCTAGCATATCCACTGCCATGCAAGAATTTATGTCTTGGATAAGATTGGTTTCAGTACTATGGAATGTATGGAGGTAAAGAGAGTTCACTTGAGGACCGAGCATGTTTATACTTTTGCCATAAAATTATACAATGCAGACACCTACACCTACTTTGAATGCAAAAATTGGAGAGCACTATGCGAGGCTTATGCATTTGAGCCTGATATGCTTATCACCTTTGATATTCGTCCGGAAGATGATATTGAAGGTAACATCGACACCTGGGTCGATGTGCAAACACCTCCAGTTCTAACATTATGTGAGTCAGCACCTACTACTGTCCCGGGGCTAAACTAAACTATGAGGAGATAGGTCATTATGTTTCATGGCTTGAGGATCTTGATACTGTCAAGACAGGTTATTTTCCTGGACTTCGAGATATTAGTCCTGAAAACATGCGACCACTAGTGTGCGTATTGAACTACGGTCACATCTATTTAGGAAAGATGGTAAGATTTTTTACTATTTCTCCTCAGTGCATCTTTTGCATAAATTATTTTTAAGCTAAACTACATTGCTAAGTATGTTACTAGGGACTCCCGATGATAGTTGTGCCTCATTGGATCGAGGCTAAAGGTCAGATGAAAATGGTTAGCTTACGACCATGGCATCCTACATTGCACATGAGGGAATTCAAGATTTCTCGAAACGAGCAAGTCTTAGTAGTCAAGGACTAGAGGAAAATTGTGAAGAATCGCATCAGAGAAGTACTAGGGGGCAGCAATCAGAAGCGCGGCCCACAATTAGGACACAGGTTCATCTGCATGCTCCAATATGATGAAGCAGGAGTGATACACATGTTCTATGCTATTTTACTTGAGAGAGAGCAGCAGGAGTGATTAGCTAGCTAGTATGAGTTTGAAGATGATGATGTGCTACACTATGACTATGATGATTGAATATCTAATGTTGGTGGTAATGACTATGATGATTATTATTAGCTAGTGTTGGTGGTGATTAGATAGCTAAACTATGACTATGATGATTAAATAGTGTTGGTGGTAATCACTATGATGATTATTAGCTAGTGTTGTCAACGATGTTATGATGCAAGAGTTTTTATATTAATATGATGTTATGATGCAACATGTTGATCATGATTATCATGATGATTTATTATTATGATCATGATTAGTTATTATATCATAGGTGGAAGGAATGCAAATTAGATTCATGTGGATGGATCAAAAGTGACCAAAAGTTGAATTAGTAGGACCATCGTCCTAATTCAACTATTGATTCATCAAAATGAATCTAATCCATGTTTCTTAGTCACAATTATATACTAGTTCATCATGGACATAATGATATAACAACCTCTTAATTTGTATTGTATCAAAATTTGTAGAACGACGTATAAATACACTAAAAAACAGAATAGTGGTAGCACGGGGCACGAAAAACGCTACTACTAGTTAGATTAGCAGTAGCGCTTGTATGAACAGCGCTACTACTAAGTAGCTATAACAGTAGCACGGGTAGGAACGCACTATTGTTAAGTGTTAGCTGTAGTGTCGTATCAGTAGCGCGATAGCCCGCTCTACTGATAGCCCTAAGACCCGCGCTACTACTAGGATTTTCCCTAGTAGTGCTAGGTCAAAATGACTTATATACCAGAAGATGGGCACCGGAGGTGGGCCTGGGTGAGCACAACTAACCATGGCGCGCCCAACTGGGTTGTGGCCACCTGGGGGCACCCTCTGGTACTTATTGGCTCCAATATTCCTCATATAGTTCATAAAAAATCTCCATAAAGTTTTAGCTTGTTTGGAGTTGTGCAGAATAGGTCGCCTAACGTAGCTTTTCCAGGTCCAGATTTCCATCCGCTGGAATTCTCCCTCTTTGTGTCTACCTTGCATATTATGAGAGAAACGGCATTAGAATTACTCCAAAAAGCATTGTTATGCATAACAACATCATAAATAACAGTAGGAAAACATGATGCAAAATGGACACATCACACTTCTCATATTCAGCCCTCTGCTTCTTGACGAGCTGCTCAACCTGATGACATTCCTGGAGATCGTGGCCCTTGGTCCGATGAATCATGAAACATGGTCCATCACCTTTACCAGCCTTCTCGGTAGCCACAACCTCCTTGCAGTCAGCGCACACGGCAACTTCCTTGCAGGGGGTTTCGGCCTTAGCCTTCTTGCCGGTACTAGGCGTGCCCGATCCCTCAACTGTCAGCACTACTTTATCCTTGCGCTTCTTGTTGCACTTCTAGTTCCTCTTCTTCTGACTGATGGACTCATCGTCATCCTCTGAGTCGATGTCGATGCAATCTTCCTGCCCAAGAATTTTCCTCCCTTCCTCCACCCGAGCACACTTGCCCACCAAGGTGTAAAGCTCCTTCACGGTCTTGGGAAACCAAACATTCATCTTGGAACGTATCCCGCGATTGCGCACATTGGATTAGAAGGCAGCTATCATGGCTGCCGGGTGGATATCTAGGATATTTCTGTGGACTTGGTTGAATCTCTGCAGGTACTTTCATAGAGTCACTCCTGCCTTCTATTTGGAAGCTGCAAATCGTTGGGCCGCCCTGGTTCTGGATGGCGACCCATGAAGGCGCCAATGAACTCATCGCATAGGTCAGCCCAGGTCGAAATGGAGTTCTCTCGTAGGTGCATTGCTACCTCTTGAGCACTGTGTGGGTTTTCCCTTGAAGAGGAAAGGGTGATGCAACAGAGCAGCGTAAGTATTTCCCTCAGTTTTTGAGAACCAAGGTTTCAATCTAGTAGGAGGCCACACACAAGTCCCTCGCACCTACACAAACAAATAAACTCCTCGCAACCAACGCGATAAAGGGGTTGTCAATCCCTTCACGGTCACCTACACAAACAAATAAACTCCTCGCAACCATAGATATGATAAGATAATATTTTTGGTATTTTTATGATAAAGAGAAATAAAGATGCAACTAAAATAAATGGCAAAGGAAATAACTAAGTATTGGAAGATTAATATGATGGAAAATAGACCCGGGGGCCATAGGTTTCACTAGAGGATTCTCTCGAGAGCATAAGTATTATGGTGGGTGAACAAATTACTGTTGAGCAATTGATAGAATTGAGCATTGTTATGAGAATATCTAGGTATGATCATGTATATAGGCATCATGTCCGACACAAGTAGACCGACTCCTGCCTGCATCTACTACTATTAATCCACACATCGACCGCTATCCAGCATGCATCTAGAGTATTAAGTTCAAGAGAACAGAGTAATGCTTTAAGCAAGATGACATGATGTAGAGGGATACACTCATGAAATATGATATAAACCCCATCTTGTTATTCAAGGAAATATGCCCTATAGGCAATAATAAAGTTATTATTTTATTTCCTTATATCATGATAAATGTTTATTGTTCATGCTAGAATTGTATTATCCGGAAACATAATACTTGTGTGAATACATAGACAAACTAAACGTCACTAGTATGCCTCTACTTGACTAGCTCATTAATCAAAGATGGTTATGTTTCCTAACCATAGACATGTGTTGTCATTTGATTAACGGGATCACATTATTAGGAGAATGATGTGATTGACATGACCCATTCCATTAGCTTAGCACCCGATCATTTAGTATGTTGCTATTGATTTCTTCATGACTTATACATGTTCCTATGACTATGAGATTATGCAAATCCCGTTTGCCGGAGGAACACTTTGTGTGCTACCAAACGTCACAAAGTAACTGGGTGACTATAAAGGAGCTCTACAGGTGTCTCCAAAGGTACATGTTGGGTTGGCGTATTTCGAGATTAGGAATTGTCACTCCGATTGTTGGAGAGGTATCTCTGGGCCCTCTCGGTAATGCACATCACATAAGCCTTACAAGCATTGAAACTAATGAGTTAGTTGTGAGATGATGTATTACGAAACGTGTAAAGAGACTTGCCGGTAACGAGATTGAACTAGGTATTGAGATACCAACCATCGAATCTCGGGCAAGTAACATACCGATGACAAAGGGAACAAAGTATGTTGTTATGCGGTCTGACCGATAAAAGATCTTCGTAGAATATGTGGGAGCCAATATGAGCATCCAGGTTCCGCTATTGGTTATTGACCGGAGACATGTCTCGATCATGTCTACATTGTTCTCGAACACGTAGGGTCCGCACGCTTAACGTTACGATGACAGTTTCATTATGAGTTTATATATTTTGATGTACCGAAGTTAGTTCGGAGTCCCGGATGTGATCACGGACATGACGAGGAGTCTCGAAATGGTCGAGACATAAAGATTGATATATTGGAAGCCTATGTTTGGACACCGGAAGTGTTCCGGGTGAAGTCGGCATTTTACTGGAGTACCGGGAGGTTACCGGAACCCCCCGGTAACCTAATGGGCCTTAATGGGCCTAGTGGAGGAAGAGGAGAGGAGGCCTAGGGGCTGCCGCGCGCCCCTCCCCCCAAGTCCGAATT
>NC_041386.1:335353483-335373240 GCF_002162155.2 Triticum dicoccoides
CTGCGCGCCTCCTCCTAGGGCTGGCCGCACCCCCCCTTGGCTCCTTTATATATGGGGGTAGGGGGCACCCCTAGACACACAAGTTGATCTCTAAGATCGTTCTCTTAGCCATGTGCGGTGCCCCCTTCCACCACAGTCCTCGATAATATTGTAGTGGTGCTTAGGCGAAGCCCTGCGACAGTAGAACATCAAGATCTTCACCACGCCGTCGTGCTGACGGAACTCTTCCCCGACACTTTGCTGGATCGGAGTCCGGGGATCGTCATCGAGCTGAACATGTGCTAGAACTCGGAGGTGCCGTAGTCTCTGTGCTTGATCGGTCGGGCCGTGAAGCCGTACGACTACATCAACCGCGTTGTCATAACGCTTCCGCTGTCGGTCTATGAGGGTACGTAGATCACACTCTCCCCTCTTGTTGCTATGCATCACCATGATCTTGCGTGTGCGTAGGAAAATTTTGAAATTACTATGTTCCCCAACAGTTATCCTCGATGGCAACAATACAATACGTGCCTTCCTGCCCCTACTATAACTGGGAAAGGACAACACAAGATTGAAACCAAAGCTAAGCACTTCTCCCATTGCAAGAAAGATCAATCTAGTAGGCCAAACCAAACTGATAATTCGAAGAGACTTGCAAAGATAACTAATCATACATAAAAGAATTTAGAGAAGATTAAAATATTGTTCATAGATAAACTTTATCATAAACCAACAATTCATCGGTCTCAACAAACACACCGCAAAATAGGATTACATTGAATAGATCTCCACAAGAGAGGGGGAGAACTTTGTATTGAGATCCAAAAAGAGAGAAGAAGCCATCTAGCTAATAACTATGGACCTGTAGGTTTGAAGTAAACTACTCACACTTCATCGGAGAGGCTATGGTGTTGATGTAGAAGCCGTCCGTGATCGATACCCCCTCCGGCGGAGCTCCGGAGAAGGCCCCAAGATGGGATCTCGTGGATACAGAAAGTTACGATAGTGGAATTAGGGTTTTGGCTCCATATCTGGTAGTTTGGGGGTATGTAGGTATATATAGGAGGAAGGAGTACGTCGGTGGAGTAACGTGGGCCCCATGAGGGTGGACGGCGCGCCGGGGGGGTAGGCGCGCCCCCTACCTCATGCCTTCCTGGTTGATTGCTTGATGTAGGGTCCAAGTCCTCTGGATCATGTTCGTTCCGAAAATCACATTCCCGAAGGGTTCATTCCGTTTGGACTCCGTTTGATATTCTTTTTCTGCGAAACTCTGAAATAGGCAAAAATAGCAATTCTGGGTTGGGCCTCCGGTTAATAGGTTAGTCCCAAAAATAATATAAAAGTGTATAATAAATCCCAATAAGGTCCAAAATAGGATATAATATAGCATGGAACAATAAAAAAATTATAGATACGTTGGAAACGTATCAAGCATCCCCAAGCTTAATTCCTACTCGTCCTTGAGTAGGTAAATGATAAAAACAGAATTTTTGATGTGGAGTGCTACTTAGCATAATTTCAATGTAATTTTATTAATTGTGTTATGAATATTCAGATCCGAAAGATTGAAGACAAAAGTTAAATATTGACATAGAAATAATAATACTTCAAGCATACTAACTAAGCAATTATGTCTCTTCAAAATAACATGGCCAAAGAAAGTTATCCCTACAAAATCATATATTCTGGCTATGCTCCATCTTCACCAAACAAAGTATTTAAATCATGCACAACCCCGATGACAAGCCAAGCAATTGTTTCATACTTTTAGTGTTCTGAAACTTTTTCAATCTTCATGCAATACATGAGCGTGAGCCATGGACATAGCACTATAGGTGGAATAGAATGGTGGTTGTGGAGAAGACAAAAATAGGAAGATAGTCTCACATCAACTAGGAGTATCAACGGGCTATGGAGATGCCCAGTAATAGATATCAATGTGAGTGAATAGGGATTGCCATGCAATGGATGCACTAGAGTTATAAGTATATGAAAGCTCAACAAAAAGAACTAAGTGGGTGTGCATCCAACTCGCTTGCCCACGAAGACCTAGGGCATTTTAAGGAAGCCCATCATTGGAATATACAAGCCAAGTTCTATAATGAAAAATTCCAACTAGTATATGAAAGTGATAGCATAGGAGACTCTCTATGACGATCTTGGTGCTACTTTCAAGCACAAGTGTGGTAAAAGGATAGTAGCATTTTCCTTTCTCTCATTTTTAATGTTCTCAAACTTTTTCAATCTTCACGCAATACATCAGCGTGAGCCATGGACATAGCACTATAGGTGGAATATAATGGTGGTTGTGGAGAAGACAAAAAGGGGAAGATAGTCTCACATCAACTAGGCGTATCAACAGGCTATGGAGATGCCCATTAATAGATATCAATGTGAGTGAGTAGGGATTGCCATGCAACGGCTGCACTAGAGCTATAAGTATATGAAAGCTCAACAAAAAGAACAAAGTGTGTGTGCGTCCAACTCGCTTGCTCACGAAGACCTAGGGCATTTTAAAGAAGCCCATCACTGGAATATACAAGACAAGTTCTATAATGAAAAATTCCCACTAGTATATGAAAGTGATAACATAGGAGACTACCTATGACGATCTAGGTGCTACTTTGAAGCACAAGTGTGGTAAAAGGATAGTAGCATTTTCCCTTCTCTCTTTTCCTCTCTCTTTTTTTTATTTGGGCCTTTTCTCTCTTTTTTATATGGCCTCTTTTTTTTAATTTAGTCCGGAGTCTCATCCCGACTTGTGGGGGAATCATAGTCTCCATCATCCTTTCCTCACATGGGAAAATGCTCTAAAAATGATGATCATCACACTTTTTTATTTACTTAAAACTCAACAATTACAACTCAATACTTAGAACAAAATATGACTCTATGTGAATGCCTCCGGCGGTGTATCGGGATATGCAATGAATCAAGAGTGACATGTATGAAAGCATTATGAACGTTGGCTTTGCCACGAATACAATGTCAACTACATGATCACGCAAAGCAATATGACAATGATGGAGCGTGTCATAGTAAACGGAATGGTGGTAAGTTGCATGGCAATATATCCCGGAATGGCTATGGAAATGCCATGATAGGCAGGTATGGTGGCTGTTTTGAGAAAGGTATATGGTGGGTGTATGATACCGGCGAAAGGTGCGCGGTATTAGAGAGGCTAGCAATGGTGGAAGGGTGAGAGTGCGTATGATCCATGGACTCAACATTAGTCATAAAGCACTCATATACTTATTGCAAAAATCTACAAGTTATCAAAGCAAAGTATTACGTGCATCCTCCTATAGATTGGTAGGAAAAGACCATCGCTTGTCCCCGACCGCCACTCATAAGGAAGACAATCAATAAATAAATCATGCTCCGACTTCATCACATAACAGTCCACATACGTGCATGCTATGGGAATCACAAACTTTAACACAAGTATTTCTCAAATTCACAACTACTCAACTAGCATGACTCTAATATCACCATCTCCATATCTCAAAACAATTATCAAGTATCAACCTTCTCATAGTATTCAACGCACTCATAAGAAAATTTTATTATTAATCTTGAATTCCTAACAAAATTAAAGCAAATTACCATGCTGTTTTGTAGGACTCTCAAAATAATCTAAGTGAAACATGAGAGAACAATGGTTTCTATAAAACAAATCTACCAACGTGCTCTAAAAGATATAAGTGAAGCACTAGAGCAAAAACTATATAACTCAAAAGATATAAGTGAAGCACATAGAGTATTCTAACAATTTCGGAATCATGAGTGTCTCTCTCAAAAAGATGTGTGCAGAAAGGATGATTGTGGAAAACTAACGAATAAAGACTCAAATAATACAAGACGCTCCAATCAAAACACATATCATGTGGTAAATAAAAATATAGCTCCAAGTAAAGTTACCGATGGAAGTAGACGAAAGAGGGGATGCCTTCCGGGGAATCCCCAAGTATCAAAGATTAGTCTATTGCCACTCCTTGTTCCATAATCCATCAAATCTTTACCCAAAACTTGAAAACTTCACAACACAAAACTTAAAATAGAAAATCTCGTGAGCTCCGTTAGCGAAAGAAAACAAAACACCACTTCAAGTTACTGTAATGAACTCATTATTTATTTATATTGGTGTTAAACCTAATGTATTCCAACTTC
Organism: Triticum dicoccoides; assembly: GCF_002162155.2. Classification (NCBI taxonomy): domain Eukaryota; kingdom Viridiplantae; phylum Streptophyta; class Magnoliopsida; order Poales; family Poaceae; genus Triticum; species Triticum dicoccoides. Next base: position 335,357,636 of record NC_041386.1, read on the forward strand.
TCTATGCTTTATAAAATATTTTACTAGCCATAGATTCATCAAAATAAGCAAACAACACACGAAAAACAGAATCTGTCAAAAACAGAACAGTCTGTAGTAATCTGTAGCTAACGCAAGATCTGGAACCCCAAAAATTCTGAAATAAATTTCTGAACGTAGGTATTTACCTATTAATAATATGCAAAAAGAATTAACTAAATAGCACGTTCCAAATAAAAATGGCAGCAGTTCTCGTGAGCGCTAAAGTTTCTGTTTTTTACAGCAAGATTAAAAAGACTTTCCCCATGTCTTCCCAATGGTTCTACTTGGCACAAACACTAATTAAACACAAAAAACACAACGAAAACAGAGGCTAGATAAATTATTTATTACTAAACAGGAGCGAAAAAGCAAGGAATAAAAATTAAATTGGGTTGCCTCCCAACAAGCGCTATCGTTTAACGCCCTTAGCTAGGCATAAACGCGAAGATAGATCTAGGTATTGCCATCTTTGGTAGGCAATCCATAAGTGGCTCTCATAATAGATTCATATGGTAATTTAATTTTCTTTCTAGGGAAGTGTTACATGCCTTTCCTTAATGGAAATTGGAATCTAATATTCCCTTCCTTCGTATCAATAATTGCACCAATCGTTCTAAGGAAAGGTCTACCAAGAATAATAGGACATGAAGGATTGCAATCTATGTCAAGAACAATAAAATCCACAGGCACATAATTCCTATTTGCAACAATAAGAACATCATTAATTCTTCCCATAGGTTTCTTAATAGTGGAACCCGCAAGGTGCAAGTTTAAAGAGCAATCATCAAAATCAAGGAAACCTAGCAAATCACACAAAGTCTTTGGAATCGTGGAAACACTAGCACCCAAATCACACACAGCATAGAACTCATGATCTTTAATCTTAATTTTAATAGTAGGTTCCCACTCATCATAAAGTTTTCTAGGGATAGAAACTTCCAACTCAAGTTTTTCTTCATAAGATCGCATAAAAGCATCAACGATATGTTTGGTAAAGGCTTTATTTTGACTATAAGCATGAGGAGAATTTAGCACGGAGTGCAACAAGGAAATACAATCTATCAAAGAGCAATTATCATAATTAAATTCCTTGAAATCCAAAATAGTGGGTTCATTAATATTTAAAGTTTTGACTTCTTCAATCCCACTTTTAACAATTTTAGCATCAAGATCTAAAGACTCCGAATTTTGGAACGCCTTCTAGGTAAAGGTAGATCATATTCAGTCCCATCATTATCAAGATTCATATTACAAAACAAAGATTTAATAGGGGACACATCAATAACTTTTAGATCTTCATATTTATTATCATGGAAACTAGAAGAACACACTTTTATAAAGCAATCTTTCTTAGCACGCATCCTAGCGGTTCTTTCTTTGCACTCATCAATGGAAATTCTCATGGCTTTGAGAGACTCATTGATATCATGCTTGGTAGGAATAGATCTAAGGTTCAAATAATCAACATCAAGAGAAATTCTATCAAACTTAAGCAATTTTTCTTCAATCAAAGCATTTAAATTCTTTTGCGAGGTAATAAATTCTTTAATATTAGATTCAAAATCAAAGGGTATCTTATTAAAATTTCCATAATAATTTTTGTAGGAATTACCATAATTATTAGAGGAATTACTAGGATACGGCCTAGGATTAAAGTTTCCTCTATACGCGTTGTTACCAAAATTATTCCTACCAGCAAAATTCACATCCAAAGATTCATTATTATTCTCAATCAAAGTAGACAAAGGCATATCATTAGGATCAGAAGAAACACTTTTATTAGCAAATAATTTCATAAGTTCATCCATCTTACCACTCAAAACATTAATTTCTTCTATCGCATGCACTTTCTTATTAGTAGATCTTTCAGTGTGCCTGTCGGTGTCAAAATCGGCGGATCTCGGGTAGGGGGTCCCGAACTGTGCGTCTAAGGCGGATGGTAACACGAGGCAGGGGACACGATGTTTTACCAAGGTTCGGGCCCTCTTGATGGAGGTAAAACCCTACGTCCTCCTTGATTATTCTTGATAATATGAGTAGTACAAGAGTTGATCTACCACGAGATCGGAGAGGCTAAACCCTAGAAGCTAGCCTGTGGTATGATTGTATGTTGTCCTACGGACTAAAACCCTCCGGTTTATATAGACACCGGAGGGGGCTAGGGTTACACAAGGTCGGGTACAAAGGAGGAGATATACATATCCGTATTGCCTAGCTTGCCTTCCACGCCAAGTAGAGTCCCATCTGGACACGGGACGAAGTCTTCAATCTTGTGTCTTCATAGTCCAACAGTCCGGCCAAAGGATATAGTATGGCTGTCCGGAGACCCCCTAATCCAGGACTCCCTCAGTAGCCCCTGAACCAGGCTTCAATGACGATGAGTCCGGCGCGCAGTGTTGTCTTCGGCATTGCCAGGCGGGTTCCTCCTCCGAATACACCACAGAAGAGTTTGAATACAAGGATAGTGTCCGATCTTGCAAAATAAGTTCCACATACCACGGTAGAGAGAATAATATTTCCACAAATCTAATCTGCTAACACGTTTTGGCAGCATGACATCATGCCATGGCCCGGATTATTCGAACCGTGTTTCTTTAACCAGCCCCGCACATAACGCAAGGCCATTTCTTGACACATCTTGTCAAAGCAGAGATCGTGTTCCCCTTATTACGGGATTCTCATCAATACGGACGTGGGTAACCCAAGCGCGCCATCAATTACGGCGCTTGGGGGATAAGCGAGTTTTACTAGGCTAGTGGGGGCTCATAGTTTAGTCCGCCCTTATAAAGGGATAGGATCTCACCTTTTCCTTCCCATGCCTTCTTCCTCCATGCTCATCCATTCTCACGCACTCGAGCTCCAACGCCCAAGTCCACATCCTTCTCCTCAACTCTCTCCAAACATGTCTGGAGTGGGAGGCAAGTGGATGGCCTCGTCCGTCACGGAGGGACACATCAAAAAGCTACGTGGAGCTGGATACTTAGCCGCGGATATCGCGCACCGGCTGCCAGCCGCGGGGCAGGTCATCCCTACCCTAGAACCTCACGAAAGGGTGGTTTTCCTCCCCCACTTCGTCCGCGAACTAGGGTTTCCCCTCCATCCATTTGTTCGTGGCCTCATGTTCTATTATGGGCTGGACTTTCATGATCTGGCCCCGAACATCGTCCTCAACATCTCGGCGTTCATCGTCGTGTGCGAGGCCTTCCTCCTGTGGCTGAAGATCTTCAATATCAAGCCGAAGTTGGTGGGCGGCCAACAAGCGGAATGCGGCAGAGCCATGGTGGGCAAGATGCCCAATGTTATATGGCTCGAGGGGTCCTTCGTGGAGACCATAAAGGGGTGGCAATCAGGGTGGTTCTACATCACTGAGCCGCGCGACACCAACTGGGTGGTGGCCCCCGAGTTTCGATCCGGAATCCGCACACAACTCACTTCCTGGAAGGAGACGGGCCTGTCCTGGGGTTCATCGGTGGAGCTAGACGGAATCCATAAGTGTATCCGGAACATGAAAAGCAAGAAACTTAAGCTTGTCAACATAGTCCAGGTCATGCTCTTTCGTCGGATCCTCCCGTGTCAACAACGGGACTTCAACTTATGGGAGTTCGACCCGGCCCAGCACCAGACTCTCAGCGAGCTCTTCGACACGACGCATAAAGACGTCTGGAGGGTGCTATTCAAGGGAGTCGAGGTCCCTCCTTCTCTTACCGAGGACCGCGGGCTAAGTGCGAAGTGCCATGCAAATCCGGTAAGTTCTGTATACCTGGCAGTGTATTTAATTCCCATAGCTTAACCATGTGCGGGGTCTGAGCTCCCATGCCTTTGACAGGACTGGGTGGAGACATCAGAGTAGATCAACTGTCCGTCCCCTCTGCCAGAAGACCCTGCGGACGCTCTCCTGACAGAGATGCAGACTCCGGCTCCTTATGAGGTGCCGGACAAGACCAAGAAGAAGGCCAAGGGAACCCGAAAGAGTTCCCGGCGCCAGGTGGTATCGGACTCATCGTCCGATAACACCGAGACACCCTCCTCCCGTGAAAACGAGGAGAAGGATGATGAAGATTCTCCCCCTCCAGCCGGGGGAGACAAGAAAAGGAAGGCCGCCCCAACCGGGGAGGCCGAAGGGCCCAAGAAGGGAAGGACCCTCCTTCCGGACTGCTCCACCACCGCCGCCGACGGCAAAGATGAGTGGCTGCTCAGGGCCAAGCCCCTGGCGAAGTCGTAAGTATTCGGATACTAGAGTAACTCATAGTATACCTTTGTCGCACTTCTTCTCCTAACGTCGAATATGATTACGCAGTCCGCCCCAAGCCCGTATCGATGTATCATCGTCGGATGGTTCCTTGGACTCGTCGGACATGAATAGTGATACACTTCCAACCGCCTCCTTCCCTTGCCCTACGGATAATGCCGAGGTATTGTCTCAAGGGGCACCGAGACAGGAGGAGACAGTCCTGGAGGCGCCTCAAGGCGACCTTCCGGACTACAGGATAAAGGGAGCAAGGCTCCTGGGGGCTCCCAGTTCGGCCCTCAGTCGAACACCGCGCTAGAACATCTAGTGGTTCCGGCCTCGGGCAGGCGGCCCCCTTCCAAAAGGGGCAAGACGCCCATGGCGGTGACCTCTGTCCATCCAGAGGCACCGGACAACCTGCTGGGAGCACTTCGCGGCACCTCCATTGATGAAGAGCACCGCACTATTATGAGTGCGGTGATCAAGAAGGTTCAGTCCGCCAAGAGCGGACTGACTGAAGCCTCTGCCAGCCTTCTAACAGGCTTTGAGGTAAGTATTCAAAATATAGGAAAAATATTACCGCATAGACAGTAGCCCCTGATGCTCTGTTTGGTGTTCACAAAGAAAAGCGAAATAGAGGATCAATAATATATGCAGGAGTCTAATATAAGTATGTCTATATGCGTACGCAGGCTTCGCTGCTGACCTCTGCAACACTGACTGCAGAGGTCGCCGCACTGAAGCAGGACCTCGAGGGGTCCGAGAAAGAGCTCGGCCTTGCCAAGAGGCAGCTCGAGGAGAACAAAGGTAAGTAATACCTTGTCTATATATAAAAGAAAATGTGGTTGCAAAATGACAGGATCATCATGAATGTGCCAGGGGCCATGACCGAAGTGGCGACCCTGAAGCAAGCGCTGTCCGAGGCCGAAGACAAAGCGGCCAAGGAGCGCACCGAGTGGGAAAGGCAAGAGGCACGGGTGGGCGAGATGCAGCAAGAGCTCCAGGCTCTCGTGAATAAGCACGAGGCTTTGGAGCTTGACTCGAAAACGCGAGAGTCCGAGCTTGCCATGGCCCTCGAGAGCACAAAGCATGCCAAGGCCGAAACCCAAGAGGCCCTCCAGAAAATTGAGGCAATGAGGAAGATAGCAGCCGGTAAGGCATTTAATATGGCAGGGCACCCAACCTCGAAAGGAAGGCACCTGCCATCTTTGAGCGCGGGCTCGTTGACGTCGGGACCGCACCCATTGGTCCAACGGCGGTTGTCACGGCACCGCGCGATGGCTACGTGCGCACCTTCCCTCCGCCTGTCCTCTGGGGCTCGCCATTGGCCTTGATGTGCTCAAGGGTCGGAAGAGGCCATCCAGACATCACCGGGTTCTTGATTTCGCGGCTCCCGTGCTGATTGCCGTGGAGGGGACTGCACCGTGAGGGTGTCCCCTTCCACATGGCTAGTAGTAGGAGCCGCTGTAGTCGTCTGGAGAGGCCGTGGCAGGCCAGCTCGCAGTGAGCCCCGAGCCTCGTCAAACTGATACGTCACCAACGTATCTATAATTTTTAATTGTTCCATGCTATTATATTATCTATTTTGGATGTTTTATATGCATTAATATGCTATTTTATATTATTTTTGGGACTGGCCTGTTAACCTAAGGCCAGTATCAGTTCCTATTTTTCCTTGTTTTTGAGTTTCGCAGAAAAGGAATACCAAACTGAGTCCAAACGGAATAAAACCTTCATGGTGAGTTTTCTTGGACCAGAAGACAACCAGGAGACTTAGAGATGAAGTCGGAGGAGCCACGAGGTGGCCACAAGGACGGAGGGCGCCCCTAGGGGGTAGGGCGTGCCCCCACCCTTTGCGCCCCTCGTGACTCTCCTGACCTAATTCTTTCGCCTATATATAACCAAATATCCCTAAACCAGCAGAGGCATCCACGAAAACACTTTTCCACTGCCGCAACCATCTGTACCCGTGAGATCCCATCTAGGGACCTTTTCCGGCACCCTGCCAGAGGGGGATTCGATCACGGAGGGCTTCTACATCAACTCTATTGGCCTTCCAATGAAGCGTGAGTAGTTTACCACAGACCTAGGGGTCCACAGCTAGTAGCTAGATGGCTTCTTCTCTCTCTTTGATTCTCAATACCATGTTCTCCTCAATGTTCTTGGAGATCTATTCGATGTAATACTTTTTTGCGGTGTGTTTGCCGAGATCCGATGAATTGTGGATTTATGAACAACTTATCTATGAATATTATTTGAATCTTCTTTGAATTCTTTTATGCACGATTTGATATCTTTGTAATTCTCTTCGAACTATCAGTTAGGTTTGGCCAACTAGATTGGTTTTTCTTGCAATGGGAGAAGTGGTTAGCTTTGGTTTCAATCTTGTGGTGTCCTTTCCTAGTGACAGTAGGGGCAGCAAGGCACGTATTGTATTGTTGCCATCGACAATAAAAAGATGGGTTGTTCATCATATTGCTTGAGTTAATTCCTCTACATCATGTCATCTTACTGAATGTGTTACTCTGTTCTTCATGAATTTAATACTCTAGATGGTGGCAGGAGTCGGTCGATGTGTGGGGTAATAGTAGTAGACGTAGAATCGTTTTGGTCTACTTGACACGGACATGATGCCTATACTCATAATCATTGCCTTAGATATCATCATAACTTTGCACTCTTCTATCAATTGCTCGGCAATAATTTGTTGACCCACCATATTATTTGCTATCTTGAGAGAAGCCTCTAGTGAAACCTATGGCCCCCGGGTCTATTTTCCATCATATAAGTTTCTATTTTCCATCATATTAGTTTCCGATCTACAATATTAGTTTCCAATTTACTATTTTTGCAATTTTTACTTTCCAATCTACAAACCAAAAATACTAAAAATATTTACTTTACCGTTTATCTATCTCTATCATATCTCACCTTTGCAAATAACCTTGAATGGTGACAACCCCTTTATCATGTTGGGTGCAAGTTGTTTGATTGCTTCTGCAGGTATTCAGTGATTTGTGTGTGGTCTCCTACTGGATTGATACCTTGGTTCTCAAACTGAGGGAAATACTTATCTCTACTTTGCTGCATCACCCTTTCCTCTTCAAGGGAAAAAGCAGCGCAAGCTCAAGAAGTAGCAGGAAGAATTTTTGGCGCTGTTGCTAGGTCAAGACATACCAAGTGCCAATCATAAACTGTCATCTCTTGCATTACATTATTCGTGATTCGCCTCTTGTTTTCTTCTCCCCCACTTCAAAAATGATTTTCGAAAAGATTTGCCTTTTCTTCGACCCTCGTTCCGTATGCCTTTTTGCTCGTTTGCTATCTTTGCTTGTGTTGCCATCTTCCTTCTATTTGCTTGCATCTTAGCTTGCTAAAAATCTATTGATATGGATCCTCATCCACTTGCTAATCTTTTTAAAAGATCCAATTATGATGAACCAATTGCTAGTGAGTTGAGTGCACTAGATTATTTTTATGAGGTTTTGCTCGAAATTCATGAATCTGAAAATTGCGATGAAGTGTTGAAAGAAGAAATTTATGAAGTGATTCACGATAGCTCCTTGAATGAAAAGCATGAATGCAATGATATTAGTATAAATTTTATTAATGACAGTTGTGTTAATGATATGCAAAACCCTAAGCTTGGGGATGTTAGTTTTGCTATGTCCATTACTTGTTGCAATGATCATGATTGGGGTGTGATGTAGGGTAGAACCCTAATCGGCCGATCTTTCACGAAAGGAGCGGAATCCCGCGAAGAACACGAGGAACACATAGGGGAAAATGAGAGAAACACAAGGGGAAACAAAGAGGAACACTCAGACCAATATGAATAAGTCACACATGTGCTAGATCCTTGGGTACATAAAGTAAGATACATGATCCACGATCAACTAGGGACGATACACGGTAATTGATCTTCTCTATGAGGAGGTCTTGATGTTCTTCCCTAAAGAGGGGTCTTGAATCCGCTTGGGGGATCTTCTCCGGTGGAGGATCGAATCTCTGTGGAGAAGGTATCCAAGTGGAAGAGAAAATCTCTCACACAAATATGAGCTAATCCTTTGCTATCCCTAGAAAGTCGGGCGAGGTGGAGTATATATAGTCTAGGGGGGAGAAGGGATACACGGGCCTCGGGCCTTCACTATGCGCAGACAGGGGAGGCCGGATGTCCGGACTGGTCAGGCCGGATGTCCGGGCTTTTAGGCGACGCCGGATGTCCGGGCTAGGGAGGCCGGATGTTCGGGCAGGAGTGGTGGCATTTGTTGCTGTCGGGTTCGGAGGGGTCGGATTTCCGGGCAGGCGGCCGGATGTCCGGGGGCTCAGGAGAGGCCGGATGTCCCAGCTGTCGTGGCCATATGTCCGGGCTTGTAGCTTCTGGCGGCTGTGCTGCTGTAGTGGACGACGCTCCAGGGGCCGGATGTCCGGGGTCATGGCCGGATGTCCGGGGCCTGGGAGATGTTCTTGGCTCCTTCCGTTAGTTCTCCTCATCCGTGGACTTGGGGACTTGTACATCTTCATGCGCATCTTCAGGAGGGCCCTCTTGGTGCCTAATCATGCGCATCACCTCGGACTTAGGTAGTAGCCATGTCTCATGCAAAGAAAGTGGAAGTTCAGAGAGGAGTGAGTTCACCTTATCTTCGATAGCCTTGGCTCGGGCTTGTGTCATTTGTCCAAGTGGTGTCGTTGGAGGTGTAGGTGCGTCCATGGGAATGACCTTGGGATGCTCCGCATCATCTCCCCTCCATTGGGGAAGATCCGTCCTAGGATTGAAATCCTCATCACCATGGTAGGGCGAGAGATCTTTGATGTTGAAGATGTCGCTCACTGAGTACTTGTCACGAGGGATGTCGATCTTGTATGCGTAGTTGTTGTAGCGTGCAAGCACCTTGATTGGTCCATCTGCGCGTGGTCGAAGTTTGTACTTGCGTTCTTGGGGAAAATGGTCCTTATGAAGGTGTAGCCACACGAGGTCTCCAATGTTGAATATCATAGGGTGCTTGTTGACGTTGAGCTTGGTCGCAAGGCATTGTACTTGGCGCTCGATAGTGTTTCTTCTATCTTCATGCACCTTCTTGAGATGGGTCGCTCATGCACTTGCGTCCAAATTGATGCGCTCTTGGAGTGGTAGAGGGAGAATATCCAATGTTGACAAAGGGTTGAATCCGTAGACGACCTCGAAGGGGGACTTGCCGGTTGTTGAGTGTGTTGCGCGGTTGTAGGCGAACACGGCGATAGGTAGGCACTCCTCCCACTCCTTAATGTTCTTCTTGATGAGTACTCGAAGTAGAGTGGAGAGTGTTCAGCTTGTCACCTCCGTTTGGCCGTAGGTTTGAGGATGGTAAGCCGTGGAGAAGAGTAGCTTGATTCCGAGCTTGGCGCATAGGGTCTTCCAAAAGTAGCTAAGGAGCTTGAAGTCGCGGTCCGAGACGATAGTCTTTGGCACTCCATGTAGACGCAATATTTCCCTACAAAAGAGATTAGCAACATGTGAAGGATCGTCTATCTTGTTGCAAGGAATAAAATGTGCCATTTTTGAGAAACGGTCCACAACAACAAATATTGAATCTTTCCCATTTCTAGTCCTAGGCAAGCCAAGTACAAAGTCCATGCTAATGTCTTCCCATGGTTGGTATGGAATTGGTAGAGGCATATAGAGGCCACGAGATTGAGCTTTGGACTTAGCTTTGCGACATGTAGAGCATCGGTTGGCGTAACGATTGACGTCCCGAAACATCTTGGGCCAAAAGTAGTTCTTCGAGAGCGTGGCGAACATCTTGTCGCGTCTGAAATGTCCCATTAAGCCTCCTCCATGAGATTCCTGCAAAAGCAACAAACGAAGAGAAGACTCGGGGATGCAAAGTTTTTGAGCTCGCATAAGATATCCATCTTTGATGTAATAGCGTTCCCAAGATGTATGCGACAAACACTTGGCATAAGGAGTAGCAAAAGTTTCATCATGCTCATACAAGTCTTTGATATGCTCGAAGCCAATGACATCTAAGTCAAGTTATGTAACAAGCATGCATATGCGGGAAAGAGCATCCGCTACAAAGTTTTATTTACCCTTGACGTACTTGATGACATAAGGAAAAGACTCAATAAATTCACTCCATTTAGCATGACACTTGTTCAACTTAGTTTGTCCCTTAAGATACTTGAGAGTCTCATGATCGGTATGAGTGATAAACTCATGGGGACGAAGGTAATGTTCCCATTCATGCAAGACTCGCACTAAAGCATATAGCTCTTTGTCATAGATGAGATAATTGAGTTGCGCTCCGGAAAGTTTCTCACTAAAATAAGCTATGGGGCGCTTCTCTTGTGTTAACACACCTCCTATGCCATGACCACTAGCATCACAATGAATCTCAAAAGGCTTTTCGAAGTTGGGTAAAGCAAGCATGGGAGCATGAGTAAGCAAATTCTTAAGCTCATTGAATGTGGTATCTTGGGATGGTCCCCAAACAAAAGGTGCATTATTCTTGCTCAAAGCATGCAAAGGTGAAGCAATGGTGCTAAAATCCTTCACAAAGCGACAATAGAAACCTGCAAGGCCAAGAAAATTACGCACTTGATGCAAGTTGGTTGGTTGTGGACAAGTTTTAATATCATTGATCTTTGAGTCATCAACATGAACACCCTTAAAGAAAACAACAAAACCTAAGAAAACGAGCTTATCAACAGCAAAAAGGCATTTCTCCATATTAGCATAGAGGCACTCTTTTCTAAGAGTTTGCAAAACGGTGCGGAGAATATACCAATGTAAGGGAGAAACACATGATTTATAAGGCACATAAAAGTGCCCGGTGCCTCCGAGAGACCCATAGGCATGACTAACCACTCATACAAACCAAACTTTGTTTTGAAGGCGGTTTTCCATTCATCACCCTCTTGTATGCGGATTTGATATTAACCACTCTTAAGATCAATTTTGGAAAAGATAGTGGCACCACTAAGCTCATCAAGCATATCATCTAGGCGTGTAATGGGATACCAATAGAGAACGGTGATAGCGTTGATAGGTCTACAATCGGAGCACATGCAAAAGCTACCGTCACGTTTTGGCACAAGAATGACCGGGACGACACAAGGGCTCAAACTTTCAAGCACATGTCCATGGTCTATGAGATGCTTTACTTGCCTCTGTATTTCTTTGGTTTCTTCGGGATTGATGCAGTAGGGAGCTTTATTCGGAAGCGGTGCTCCGGGGATTAGGTCGATGTGGTGCTCAATGCCTCGTAGCGGAGGTAGTCCCAGAGGTAGCTCGTCGGGGAAAACATCTTGAAATTCCTGCAAAAGAGAAGACAACACTAGAGGAAGAGTGTGTGAAGTGTTAATTTGTGCTGCATTGTCCTTGCACACGAGGACGTAGTGTAGGACACTAGATGGGTTCTCACACACTCCTCTTATCTCACTTTTGGTGGCAAATAGGACTAGGTTCTTCTTTTCGCTCGTCGTTGAGGTGTTAGATTTGGGCTTGTGGTGCTCACTCTCACTTTGGTGGCTCGCTCTCTCACTATGATCTCCATGATGGGTGGCTTGCTTGTCGGCGATCACTTGACTTGGCGACATTGGACGGAGGACGTACTCCTTGCCCTTCATCTTGAAGATGTAGTGGTTCATTCGGCCGTTGTGGACGACTCCTCTATCGAATTTCCGTGGGCATCCAAGGAGAAGATGGCGAAGGGTCATTGGAACGACGTCGCACTCCAAGGTGTCTTCGTAGGTGCCAATTTTGAAGGAGACTTGTACTCGGTGCTCGACTTGGATGGTGTCATAGTCGCTAAGCCATTGCACTTTGTATGGATGTGGATGCTTCGTCTTGGACAATTGGAGCTTGGAGCAAAGTTCTTCGCTTGCGAGATTATGACAACTCCCACCATTGATGATGACCTTGACGGATCGTCCATTGATGCCAGACTTGGTGTGGAATATGTGGCATCTTTGGTCTTCTTCTTGGTGATGTTGGAGGGTCAAGACTTTGGAGACAACAAGTGCGGGACTTGAGTCTTCGTCGCAGAAGACTTGTTCCTCTTCATCGTTCACTTGCCAGTGCATGGCGACTTGCTCGATGGCGTCCATTTATTCTTCACTCATTGAGTCGTAAGTGCCATCGTCGTTGAGGATCATGGTCCGCTTGTTGGTGCACTCATAGGACTTGTGGTCTCGGCCTCCACACGTGAAACACTTGAACGAACTTGTCTTGACGGTCTCATCAGTTGGAGTTGATGATGATAAAGCTCTCGGTTTGAAGTTGCTCGTAGTAGGATGACTTGTAGTTGACGAAGCTTTCTTGGAACTCGACTTGTCGATGTTGGTAGTACAAGGCTTTGTAGTCGGTGTTGGAGTCGTTGAAGCTTGGTTGTTGGAGAAACTATAGGACTTGGATGAGAACTTGGCATACTTGAAATCATCTTGCACTTGGCGTTCTGCTTTGGTAGCTTGGTGCACTAGCTCGATGAGATTTGAGTATGGTTGGAAGTCGGCGATCATCTTGATGGGATGATTGAGTCCATTCAAGAAACGTGCCATAGTTTGCTCATCATCTTCCGTGACATTGGCTCGTATCATTGCAATCTCCATCTCCTTGTAGTCCATTCAAGAAACGTGCCATAGTTTGCTCATCATTCTTGAAGAGGTCACGGTTGTAGTAGGTAGGTACGAAGCATGCTCTCATGACATCCTTCATTTGTGCCCAAGTAGTGATGGGTGGTTCACCTCTTGCCTCTCGGCGTTTGATAACTTGTTCCCACCAAATGAGCACATAGTCTTGGAACTCAAGGGATGCCATGGAGATCTTATTCTCTTCTTCATAACTGTGCAAATGGAAGATCTTGTCAACTTTCAATGCCCATGAAAGGTACTCTTCGGGATCGTTGCTTCCGTTGAACTTGGGCATGGTGAACTTGAGTTGGCCATAGCGTTTCTCTTCATTATGTTGGGGTCGGGGATGATGACGCCCATGTTGTTGATGATTGTTCAACTCGTGGTGCTCTTGGCGTGGAGGGTTGTCATCCTCATGTTGCTCTTGTCATGGAGGATCTCCATTGTCTTCATGCTCTGGATTGACTTGTTGTTCTTGGCGAGCTTGTGGAGGAGCTTGTCGAGCTCGAGGAGGAACTTGACGATCCATGCGAGCTTGAAATCTTCGTTCTTGAATTTCTTCGTGAAGTGCTTCCTCTTGTTCACGGTCTTGTCGGCCTCGGTTGGCTACGGCTCGACTTGAATCGTGTAGAGCTTGTTGCGCCGCAAGTGCTTGAGCGTCACGGAGTTGTTGTTCTTGATGTTGTGCCTCGGCATCTTGAGCATTTTGGTCTAGACACGCTCGCTCTTCCTCTTCATGTTGTCGTTGTCATTGCCGTTCTCATGCTAGCGCAAAGGCCTCTTGAGTTTGATGTTGTCGGCGCTCTTGAGAGTCGGTGTCGTGTAGGGGATTGAGGCTTGCTTGACGATCGTTGCGCGCGGCTCGGTGAAGAGTGTTTGATGTCGGTGTACTTGAGCCGGAGAGGGTGAAGTCAGAGTGGCGGCTTGAACGGCTCCTTCTTGAAGTGGTAGAAGAGCGGTTGAGCAACAAAGCGCGAATCTCGTTCATCCTTGCGTCATTCTCTTGCTTGTGATCGTCGAGCTTGTGGTCGAAGTAGTCCCTTGTACGTTGCTCGAAAAGTCGCAAGTCGGCGGCAAGGTTGTCGATGCGTTTACTCATGGCTTGTTGCTCTTGATGCAAAGCACATTGCGCACCAAAGAAGTGACTCTTGGTGACGAAGGAGTTCATGTCGTCGTCTTGCTCCATGAAGAGTGGGTTGGTAGAAGTACTTGGCCTATCCATCATGCCAAGAAAAATGTGAGTGGTAGAAAGAGAAGAACGAGTACCAAATGTACCTTGACCGAAGAAGAAAGTGGATCGAGGATCACTCCAATGTAGGACAAGGAAATAGCACAATTGGTACTAGCTCCTGTCGGTTTCTCAGACCTACACGAGTAAAAGCTTTTGGTGGAGCTTGGTTAGGATGGTGGCACAAAATTTGATGCAATTGTAAGTGAGCTTCAATAATGTTGGAAAATATTCGCAAGATGCAATGTAACAAGTAGACCAAGCATATAAGGTACACGGAAACACACACGCAAAAAGATAAGTGGGGTTGTGCAACCAAGGGTGAGCCAAAATGTGGATTCCACAAAAATGCTCTTGTTGCACAACACTAGAGAAATGCTAGCACGATTGCACAATAGGCGGATACAAGAACTTGTGCACAACCTACTTAGCAAAAATGCAACGACTTCTATCCCAAGTATGCTCTATGCAAGGTGTTGCTATGATATGATCCACGATGATCGAGTATGACAATCTTAATGTTGTATGATGCTATGGTTCTTGCTTAAAAGCTCTTTGCTTATCTTTCCTCTTTGCTTAAAAGCTTGTTTGGCTCTTTGATGTTTGAGCTCTTTTCTCATGCAATGCATGACGAACCGATATAGAAAGTGAGTATGCGATGAGAACTTTGTGACACAAGAAATGATACCAATATATGCAACAATGATGTATGTATGCTATGGGAAGTATGATCACTAATCTGCACAAGTCTCATTGTCGGCAATACTCAAAGGCTAGTCTCGATGGGTAAGCAACGCAAAGGAGTAAGGCTATGATGTCTATCAATGTAATGGCAAGAGTGATATGTCCAATACCAAGATGAGGCTACCGGTCTTGCTTCCGGTATGGTGTCAAAATGGTGGCACGAATACCAAGGTGTAGTCGAGGTGGTCGTTGTTGATGACGATGTAGGACGACAGTGATGATGTAGGACGGCGGTGATGATGTAGGGCAACGGTTATGATGTAGGATAGCGGTGATGATGTAGGACGTGTCCGTCGCGAAGATGAGCGGCGGTGATGTCGATGTCGAACTGTACCTAGATAGCCGAAACACAAAAGGATACGGTACTGCAACTCTAATTCTCAAACCTCGAAGTAGCAAATGTGTCGGAGAGAGAAACGGTCCAAAATGGTTGGGTTATGCGGAAGTGGTGGAGGCATGCAGAAGTATATGTGGTATATAGTGGACACCGGAAACAAAATTTGGTGAAAAATGGACGGAAAACAGGGTGGTGGATGAAGATGTTGCTGCCAGGAGTCGGATGTCCGGGTGGAAGGTTGGATGTCCGGGCTTGACGTGCCGGATGTCCGGGCTCTGGATCCGGGGATGAACGGGATGAACACCGCGTGGAGAGGTCAAATCCGGGTGAAATTCAGAGGAATTTGTGGATGGAAATTGGGGGAAAATGGATGGGAAGCTAGATCCGCTCAAAACAAAGCAAATCCACGGATCCAAACCAACAAAATCTCAACACAC
>NC_041386.1:335373407-335403193 GCF_002162155.2 Triticum dicoccoides
GGGGGATTTTCGAATTAGGATGAAAAACAACAAAACAAGGCTAGAAACACAACGGGGAGGCTTCGAAATCGTGATCAATGTGGCTCATGATACCAAGATGATGTAGGGTAGAACCCTAATCGGTCGATCTTTCACGAAAGGAGCGGAATCCCGCGAAGAACACGAGGAACACAAAGGGGAAAATGAGAGAAACACAAGGGGAAACGAAGAGGAACACTCCAACCAACATGAATAAGTCACGCATGTGCTAGATCCTCGGGTACATAAAGTAAGATACACGATCCACGATCAACCAGGGATGATACACGGTAACCGATCCTCTTCGTGAGGAGGTCTTGATGTTCTTCCCTAAAGAGGGGTCTTGAAACCGCTTGGGGGATCTTCTCCGGTGGAGGCTCGAATCTCCCTGGAGAAGGTATCCAAGTGGATGAGCAAAGCTCTCACATAAATATGAGCTAATCCTTTGCTAACCCTAGAAAGTTGGGCGAGTTGGAGTATATATAGTCTAGGGGGAGAAGGGATACACGGGCCTCGGCCCTTCACTGTGCGCAGACAGGGGAGGCCGGATGTCCGGGCTGGTCGGGCCGGAGGTCCGGGCTGGGGAGGCCGGATGTCCGGGCTGGAGTGGTGGCATTTGTTGCTCTCGGGTTCGGAGGGGCCGGATGTCCGGGGGGGCTGTCGCGGCCGGATGTCCGGGCCTGTAGCTTCTGGCAGCTGTGCTTCTGTAGTGGACGACGCTCCAGGGGCCGGATGTCCGGGGTCATGGCCGAATGTCCGGGGCCTGGGAGATGTTCTTGGCTCCTTCTGTTGGTTCTCCTCATCCGTGGACTTGGGGACTTGTACATCTTCATGCGCATCTTCAGGAGGGCCCTCTTGGTGCCTAATCATGCACAACACCTCAGAGTTAGGTAGTAGCCATGTCTCAGGCTCGTGTCATTGGTCCAAGTGGTGTCATTGGAGGTGTAGGTGCGTCCATGGGGGTGACCTTGGGATGCTCTGCATCAGGGTGATTCTTCTTACAATCTTGAAAATTTATTTAAGCCCCATGATGAATATGAGATTGATAATAATGTTTCCAATAATACTGAAAGTGGGTTTGGAAGAGTGTCAACTTGAGATCCCACATATTTGGATAATGTTCAATCTTATGAAGTTTTTGATAAAAGCTTGTTCAGAGAGGTCATGACTTTATTTTATGATAATCCCACTATTTCAGAAGAGTGTCAACTTTCCATGCATGTGGATCATGAAGAGTATATTTTATGTCATAGTTATATTGTTGAATTTTATTATGGTCCCACATGTAATGAGAGAGGAAAATATGGTTGTAGAAATTTTCATGTTACAAAATTACCTATCATTATGTTGAGATTGCTATTTCTTCTTTCTTCTTCTTTGCATATGCTAGTTTTCTCTTGCCTTGATAATTTGTTTGCCTACAACATGCCTATGCATAGGAAGTATGTTAGACTTAGATGTGTTTTTCACATGTTATATGATGCTCTCTTTGTGCCTCAATTCTTATCTTTCATGTGAGCATCATCGAAATTATCAATGCCTAGCTAAGGGCGTTAAAAATAGTGCTTGTTGGGAGGTAACCCAATTTTATTTTTTGTTCTTTGCTTTTTTTGCAATAAATAATTCGTCTGGCCTCTGGTTAGATGTGGTTTTTCTGTTTTAATTAGTGTTTGCGCCAAGTAAGACCGTTGGGATGGCTTACGGTGATAGTTGATTTGATCTTGCTGAAACATAGGAACTTTTGCGCATAGGAAAACAATTCTTATTTTTGATAGAAACATGATAAAATACTGATTCTTTCTGCAGAAAATTAATAAAAAAATTCTTAGGTTGTCCAAATTTCTCATAATTATTGGAGTTACAGAAGTACTCGAGAGTCACAGATTGCTATAGTCTGTTCTATTTTTTGACAGATTCTATTTTATATGTGTTGTTTGCTTATTTTGATGATTCTATGAGTAATATCGGGGGGTATGAACCATGGAAAAGTTGGAATACAATAGATTTCACAACAGTACCAAAAGTGGTGATTTATTTTCTTACATTAACGAACCTTATGAGATTTTCTGTTGAGTTTTGTGTTTTGAAGTTTTCATGTTTTTGGTAAGGATTTGATGGACTATGGAATAATGACTCGCAAGAGCCTAAGCTTGGGGATGCCCAAGGCACCACAAGGTAATATTCAAGGACAACCAAGAGCCTATGCTTGGGTATGCCCCGTAAGTCATCCCCTCTTTCCTCTTCGTCTATTGGTAACTCTACTAGAGGCTATATTTTTATTCACAACATGATATGTGTTTTGCTTGGAGCGTCTTGTATGATTTGAGTCTTTGCTTTTTAGTTTTCCACAATCATCCTTGATGTACACACCTTTTGAGAGGGACACACATGAATCTTGATTTATTAGAATACTCAATGTGCTTTACTTATATCTTTTGAGTTAGGCAATTTTGCTCCAGTGCATCACTTATATATTTTTAGAGCACGACGGTGGTTTTATTTTATAGAAATTTTGAACTCTCATGCTTCACTTATATTATTTTGAGAGTCTTTTAAAAGCATGGTAATTTTATTTAGTTATAAAATTAGTCCTAATATGATAGGCATCCAAAAGCATAGAATAATAATTTCATATAAAGTGCATTGAATACCATGAGAAGTTTGATTCCCAATGATTGTTTTGTGATATAAAGATGGTTATATTAGAGTCATGCTAGTGAGTAATTGTGAATTTGAGAAATATTTGTGTTAAGATTGTGATTCCCGTAGCATGCACGTATGGTAAACCGTTATGTGATGAAGTTAGAGCATGATTTATTTATTGATTGTCCTCCTTATGAGTGGCGGTCCGGGACGAGCAATGGTCTTTTCCTACCAATCTATCCCCCTAGGAGTATGCGTGTAGTACTTCATTTCGATAACTAATAGTTTTTTGCAATAAGTATGTGAGTTCTTTATGACTAATGTTGAGTCCATGGATTATACACACTCTCACCCTTCCACCATTGCTAGGCCCTCTAGTGCCGCACAACTTTCGCCGGTACCATACACACAACATATACCTTCCTCAAAACAGCCACCATACCTACCTATTATGGCATTTCCATATCCATTCCGAGATATATTGCCATGCAAGTTTCCACCATTCCATTTATTATGACATGTTCCATCATTGTCATATTGCTTCGCATGATCATGTAGTTGACATCGTATTTGTGGCAAAGCCACCTTTCATCATTCATACATGTCACTCTTGGTTCATTGTACATCCCGATACACCACCGGATGCATTCATATAGAGTCATATTTTGTTCTAGTATCGAGTTTTAATTCTTGAGTTGTAAGTAAATAAAAGTGTGACGATCTTCATTATTAGAGCATTGTCCCATGTGAGGAAAAGGATGATGGAGACTATGATTCTCCCACAAGTAGGTATGAGACTCCTTACGAAAAAAAGAGGCCAAAAAATGAGAGAAGGCCCAAATAAAACAAAATAAAAATGAGAGAAAATAGGGAAGGGACAATGTTACAATCCTTTTAGCACACTTGTGCTTCAAAGTAGCACCATGATCTTCATGATAGAGAGTCTCCTGTGTAGCCACTTTCACATACTAACGGGAATTTTTCATTATATATTCAAGTGATGGGCTTCCTCAAATTTCCCTAGGTCTTCGTGAGCAAGCGAGTTGGATGCACACCCACTTAGTTTCTTTTTGAGCTTTCATAAACTTATAGCTCTAGTGCATCCGTTGCATGGCAATCCCTACTCACTCACATTGATATCTATTGATGGGAATCTCCATAGCCCGTTGATACGCCTAGCTGATGTGAGACTATCTCCCTCTTTTTGTCTTCTCCACAAAGACCATATTCTATTCCACCTATAGTGCTATGTCCATGGCTCATGCTCATGTATTGCGTGAAAGTTGAAAAGGTTTGAAACATCAAAGTATGAAACAATTGCTTGGGTTGTCATCGGGGTTGTGCATGATTTGAATATTTTTTGTGATGAAGATAGAGCATAGCCAGACTATATGATTTTGTAGGGATAAGCTTTCTTTGGCCATGTTATTTTGAGAAGACATAATTGCCTTATTAATATGCTTGAAGTGTTATTGTTTTTATGTCAATATTAAACTTTTGTTTTGAATATTATGGATCTGAACATTCATGCCACAATAAAGAAAATTACACGAACAAATAAGTTAGGTACCAGTCCACAACAAAAATTCTGTTTTTATCATTTACCTACTTGAGGACGAGCACGAATTAAGCTTGGGGATGCTTGATACGTCTCCAATGTATCTATAATTTTTGATTGGTCCATGCTATTATAATATCTATTTTGGATGTATTATATGCATTAATATGCGGTTCTATATTATTTTTGGGACTAAACTATTAACCTAGGGCCCAGTGCCAGTTCCTGTTTTTGCTTGTTTTTGAATTTTGCACAAAAGGAATACCAAACGGAGTCCAAACGGAATAAAAACTTCGTGATGATTTCTCTTGGACCAGAAGACAACCAGGAGACTTGGAGATGAAGTTGGAGGAGCCACGAGGCGGACACAACGATGGAGGGAGCCCCTAGGGGGTAGGGCGCACCCCCCACCTTTGTGGCCCCCCCACCGTGACCCTCCTAACCTAATTCTTTCGCCTATTAATCCCCAAAAATCCTCAAACCATCAGAGGCATCCACAAAAACACTTTTCCACCGTCGCAACCTTCTGTACTCATGATATCCCATCTAGGGACCTTTTTCGGCACCCTGTCGAAGGGAGATTCGATCACGGAGGACTTCTACATCAACTCTATTGCCCTTTCCGATGAAGCGTGAGTAGTTTACCACAGACCTACGGGTCTGTAGCTAGTACCTAGATGGCTTCTTCTCTCTCTTTGGTTCACAATACCATGTTCTCCTTGATGTTCTTGGAGATCTATTCGATGTAATACTTTTTTGTGGTGTGTTTTCCAAGATCCGATGAATCATGGATTTATGATCAGCTTATCTTCGAATATTATTTGAATCTTCTTTGAATTCTTTTATGCATGTTTGATATCTTTGTAATTCTCTTTGAACTATCGGTTCGGTTTGGCCAACTAGGTTGGTTTTTCTTGCAATGGGAGAAGTGCTTAGCTTTGGGTTCAATCTTGCGGTGTCCTTTCCCAGTGACAGTAGGCGCAGCAAGCCATGTATTGTATTGTTCCCATCGAGGATAAAAAGATGGGGTTTTCATCATATTGCTTGAGTTAATTCCTCTACATCATTTCATCTTACTTAATGCGCTACTCTGTTCTTCAGGAACTTAATACTGTAGATGCAGGTAGGAGTCAGTCAATGTGTGGAGTAATAGTAGTATATGCAGAATCATTTCGGTCTACTTGACACGGATGTGATGCCTATATTTATAACTTTGCGCTTTTGTATCAATTGCTCGGTAGTGATTTGTTCACCCACCGTATTATTTGCTATCTTGAGAGAAGCCTCTGGTGAAACCTATGGCCCACGGGTCTATTTTTCCATCATATTAGTTTCCGATCTGCAATATTAGTTTCCAATTTACTATTTTTGCAGTCTTTTACTTTCCAATCTAGAAACTAAAAATAAGAAAAATATTTGCTTTACTGTTTATCTATCTCTATCAGATCTCACCTTCGCAAATAACCGTGAAGGGATTGACAACCCCTTTATCGCGTTGGGTGAAAGTTGTTTGATTGTTTGTGCAGGTATTCCATGATTTGTGCATGGTCTCCTATTGGATTGATACCTTGGTTCTCAAACTGAGGGAAATACTTATCTCTACTTTGCAACATCACCCTTCCCTGTTAAAGGGAAAAACCAACACAAGCTCAAGAAGTAGCACAAAGCGAATCAGACTCTGAATGATGGCTCTCCACTCGTCCATCTGATCAGTGTCCGGCGGAAACCTTAGCAACAGCTAGGGTCGTGCCATAGCCTCCGAAGCGGTGCTTGGCATCTACGATGATGATTTAGACCACATCATCGCCCGACTCCTGACGGTGCGGGCAGTGGCTGCGTCGGGCTCCCGTCGTTGGGAACCAGTGGCTGGAATGACGTGGTGACGAGGTGATGGCACGCGCGGGCCAATGACTCCGTTTGGAGCATTGGCTAGGCTAGTTTGCTTCGGGGGCGGTGCATGTCCTACGACCGCACCCACGACTATGCCCCTCGGCTAGGCCAGGAGGGACAGAAGGAATAATCTCTCTACCTGTACCTCGCAGAGCGTGGTCGCCGGGATATTGTCGATGTTGTCCTTCTCCGGTACCTCCCGCTCCTGCTTCGGCCGCGGGGGAGGCGATGACAATGCCACCTGCGTCGACCATGTCCCCAGTAGCGCCCATGTCCTTGATACGTCCCCGCATGTTGTTGTTTGAGATATCTTATTATTGCTCGCTAGCTGATTATGTCATTGATATGAGTTAATATAATTTTTAGGAGTTATTATCGACATGGTTAGTTATAATCTTGGCTGAAAACCTGGGTGATTTTTAAGCTTATTTATGCAAACAAGAGCAAAATAGTTTGTAAAAGTTTTTCTTTTTCAATTTCAGTTTATCAACTGAATTGCTTGAGGACAAGCAAAGGTTTGCGATTGGGGGAGTTGATACGTCTCTGTCGTATCTACTTTTCCTAACGCGTTTCCTCTTGTTTTGGACTCTAATTTGCATGATTTGAATGAAACTAACTTGGACTGACGCTCTTTTCAGCAGAACCAGCATGGTGTTGTTTTTGTGCAGAAATAAAAGTTCTCGGATTGGAACGAAACTTGCGAGGATTGTTTATTCTATAAAAGATAATTTATGGAGCCAAGAACCACCAGAGGGGGGCACCTGGGTGGGCACAACCCACAAGGGCGCGCCCCCCTCCAGGCATGCCCAGGTGGGTTGTCCGCACCTGGTGGCCCCGCAGACCCTGAAACTGACACAATAAAATCACATATTTCCACACACAAAATTAGGGAGGAAGAATTATTTCGTTTCACGATACGGAGATGCCGTCACCTCCTGCTCTTCATTGGGAGGCCTAGATCTCGAGTCCGTTTGGGGCTCTGCAGAGGGGAATCTTTGCTCTTCGTCATCACCAACCCTCCTCCACCACCAATTCCACGATGCTCTCCACCGGAAGTAAGTAATTCCTTCGTAGGCTCGCTGGTCGGTGAGGAGTTGGATGAGATTCATCATGTAATCGAGTTAGTTTTGTTAAGGCTTGATCCCTAGTATCCACTTTGTTCTAAGATTGATGTTCCTATGACTTTGCCATGCTTAATGCTTTTCACTTTGGGCTAGGGTGCCATGATTTCATATCTGAACCGTTTATGTTATCACCATTATATCTATGTTCTAGATCTGATCTTGCAAGTTATAGTCACCTACTACATGTTATGATCCAGCAACCCCGGAGTGACAATAGTCGGGATACTTCCCGGTGATGACCATAGTTTGAGGAGTTCATGTATTCACCGTGTGTTAATGCTTTGTTCTGTTCTCTATTAAAAGGAGGCCTTAATATCCCTTAGTTTCCAATAGGATCCCACTGCCATGGGAGGGTAGGACAAAAGATGTCCTGCAAGTTCTTTCCATAAGCACATATGACAATTTACGAAATACATGCCTACATTATATTTATGAACTGGAGCTAGTGTCGTATCGCCCTAGGTTATGACTGTTATATGATGAATATCATCTGACAAATCACTGATCCAATGCCTATGATTTTCCTACAAATTGATCTTGCTAAGTTACTATTGCTGTTGTTACTATTGTCACTACTACGAAACTATTACCATCGATGTTACCGTTACTATTGCTGCTACTACTATCAAAACTATCACAGTACTTTGCTACTGATCACTTTGCTGTAGATAATTAATCTCCATGTGTGGTTGAATTGAAAAATCAACTGCTAATACTTGCAAATATTCTTTGGCTCCCCTTGTGTCGAATCTATAAATTTGGGTTGAATACTCCACCCTCGAAAACTATTGTGATCCCCTATACTTATGGGTTATCAAGACCTTTTTCTGGCGCCGTTGTCGGGGAGCATAGCTATATTTGTTGAGTCACTTGGGATTATTATCAAATTGTCACTATGAAGAATCTGAAGGTTGCTAAGACTAAGATATTTCCCTCTAAGACGAGGGGAGGTAAGGAGCTGCCATCTAGCTCTGCACTTGATTCGCCTTCAGTTGTAAGTAAACTTGCAACACCACCACATGCTATTAATCCTGATATGTCGCAAGTTATTGATAATGCCACTTCTACTATGAATGATATTTATGATGATGTCGGTACCTTGCTTGATGATAATTTTCCACTAGGTGAGTTTCTTGATGAACAACTTGCTAGAACTAAAGCTTTTGAGAATGCTGAAACTGATGAAGAGCTTGAAACTGAAAATCTTGAAACACCTATTAGAACTAGTCCTCCTATATATGATTTGCCAAAGGTACCGGAAGGTTATGTTATGAATGAGGAGACAACTAGAGACATTCTTAATTGTAAGGATAGAGATGATCTAGAAAAATTATTATGCAAGTATAAAGAAAATGCTTTGAATGCTAAAATGAAATGTGATCCTCAGTTTGCTACTTCACCTATCTTTGTTGATGATAAGGATTATGAATTCTCTGTCGACCCAGAGTTGATTACTTTGGTTGAATCTGACCCTTTCCATGGTTATGAAACTGAAACTGTTGTGGCACATCTTACTAAGTTGAATGACATAGCCACCCTTTTTCGCTTGTGATGAGAAAATTCACTATTATTATATTCTCAAATTATTTCCATTCTCATTAAAGGGTGATGCTAAAGCTTGGTACACTACTCTCGCTCCTGGTTGTGTGCGTAGTCCCCAGGACATGATTTATTACTTCTCTTAAAAATATTTCCCTGCTCATAAGAAACAAGCTGCCTTACAGGAAATATTTAACTTTGTGCAAATTGAAGAAGAGAGTCTCCCACAAGCTTGGGGAGGCTTCTCCAATTGCTTAATTCTTTGCTGGATCATCCTCTTAAGAAAAAATGAAATACTTGATATCTTCTATAATGGACTAACCGATGCTTCTAGGGATTTCCTAGATAGTTGTGCTGGTTGTGTTTTTAGGGAACAAACTATTGGGCAAGATGAAGAATTATTGAATAACATATTGAAAAATTATGCTGATTGGACTCTTCCTGAACCACCGCTTCAACCCACTCTGAAGAAGAGGGGTATCTTATATCTTAGTCCTGAAGATATGCAAGAGGCAAAGAAATCTATGAGAGAAAAAAAGTATTAAAGCTGAGGATGTCAAAAATTTACCTCCTATTGAAGAAATACATGGGCTTGATACACCACCACCATCTAAGGTGGTAGAGGTAAACTCTGATGAAATTCAATGACAATGATAATGCTCACAATATGCACCCTAGCCAATGCCTTTATGAGTTTGAAAATTACATTAGAAAGCAAGATCACTTCAATGCAAATGTTATGAAACAATTGAAATACAATTATGATATGATTGCTCGCTTGAGTGACTTGTTATTTTGCTTCTATGTTCAAACTCAGTTAGAACAAGTTGCTAAATCTCAAAGAGAGTTGTTAGATGAGATGAATAATAATATCAATGATCATGCTGTTAGAGTAATGCTAGAGGAGGTAGGATGACTCAGGAACCACTTTATCCTGAGGGACACCCAAAAAGAATTGAACAAGACTCTCAAAGGGTTAACGCTGATGCACCTAGTCCTAAAAAGAAAAAGAAGAAAGAAATGATAGGACTTTGCATGCCTCTAGTGAACCTGAAGTAGAAAAACCTCCTAATAATGATAATGAAGTTTCTATCTCTGATGCTGAAACTCAATCGGGTAATGAACACTCACCCTCTGATAATAGAAAAGATAATGATGAGGTTCATGAATACACTCAAACAAATAATGAAGAGCCAGATAATGATGTTGATATAGAACCATCAGTTGATCTTGATAACCCACAACGCATGAATAAAAGATATGATAAAAGAGACTTTGTTGCTAGGAAACACGGTAAGGAAAGAGAACCATGTGTTCAAAAACCTATGCCTTGTCCACCTAAGTCAACTAAAAAGAAAGATGATGAAGAATTTGAACGCGTTGCTGAAATGTTGAGGCCGGTCTTTGTGTGTACTAGCTTGACTGATATCTTAAAAATGCCTCCTTATGCAAAGTACATGAAAGACATCATCACCAATAAGAGAAAAATACCGGAAGCTGAAATCTCCACCATGCTTGCTAATTATACTTTTAAAGATGGAGTACCAAAAAAACTTGGAGATCCAGGAATACCAACTATACCTTGCTCCATCAAAAGAAACTATGTGAAAACTGCTTTATGTCTCATTTGGGAGCTGTTGTTAGTGTTATGCCTTTCTGTTTATATACAATAATTTATTTGAATAAACTCACACCTACTGAAATATCTTTGCAAATGGCTGACAAATCAACTGCCATACTTGTCGGTATTTGTGAGGATGTGCCCATTGTTGTTGCTAATGTTACTATTTTGACTGACTTTGTTATACTTGAGATGCCCGAGGACGACAACATGTCGATTATCCTTGGTAGACCCTTCTTGAATACTACAGGGGCTGTTATTGATTGCAATAAAAGTAAGGTCACTTTTCATATCAATGGTATTAAGCACATGGTACACTTCCCGAAGAAACAATTCCAAGTGAATGCTATTAATGTTATTGAAAAATCTTCGACAATCACTATTGGAAGTTTTCAACTACCTCTACCTACTAACAAAACGAATAATGAAATGCTTATTGTTGGGGACATTCATATCCCCGTTGAGGTAACTTAGTGATTTACGAAAGTTCTTCGGTTTCATGCTAATCGAAAGTGGTTATTAATAAGACTTGATCAACCTTAGTGATTTACGAAAGTTCATAGGTTTCATGCTAATGTGCCCGTTGGGGACATTCATATCCCCGTTAATGGATCATTTTTGTCCCTACCTTTTGTTTTTTCTATTTTTATTAGTTAAATAAAATAAAATGCCATGTTTTGTCTATTTTCTGAATTTCCCGTGCAATAAAAAAGACCCAAAAATAAAAGTTCTCATAACGCTCTTAAAATTTAATACGATTTTTTGCATATTTAATTTTTTGGTGCAAATAACATCATAGGGAGGTGCACCAGGTGGGCACAACCCACCTAGGCGCGGCAGGACCCCCAGGCTCGCCCTGGTGGGTTGTGGTCCCCACGTGGCCCCCCTCACTTATCTATTCATCCCACATCACCACCTACCTCCAGAAAAAAATCACCATTGCTCTCTTTCTCGTGTTCTTGCTCCCAAACCCGCGGATTTCGATCTCTTTGCTCAAAGCTCCGTTTCTAAAACTGTTTCGGGGGATTGTTGCTTGGTGTGTGACTCCTCCGTTGGTCCAATTAGTTTTTGCTTTACTAGTTTATATTTTGAATAATTAGCTACTCTTGGTGTTGCTGTAGATGTGCTTGCATGTTGAATTCTTAGAGTTATAACTAGTTTGAATGCTTGCTATGGCCTCTATGCATGCCTACGAGTAGTTGCTTTCAATCTTGTGAAGTTTTGTTGAGAAAAAATTGTGGACTACAAATTCTAGAATTTTCTTCATAGGAAAAAGATGAGGATCTTTAGGAAGTTTTCTTCCAATAAGAACTCCAAGGGAGTTATCGGGGACTCATCTGATAGTGATCTCCACACTCGGAGAATGGCGGAGGTACGACCGTGCAAATGGCCGCATAACCCGTTCATGGAAGGGGCCGAAATCGTTCAAGAGTTTGCACAATATGTTGCTAATACCGGCTTCACCGACTTCATCGCAGCTGAATGTGAACAGTAAAATCTCCAAAAAAATTCCTTTGTGCAAAGTTTTCATTTCCTTCCTAGGAATAATCCCCCTAAGGTGCAGTTTAATTTATATGCTGAAAACCGTCAGATACCACTTACTGAATTTTGTGATATTTGCATGATCCCTTCTGACGGGGATTTAGTTGAGCCTAGGCCCGCGGAGTTTGATGGTTTTTCCCGCACTCTAACTGTGGGGGATGAGAGAGGGGTGTCAGGTGTCACCGCCAGTAGCTTGCAGTTTCCTGCTATGCATTATTTTGCTCTATTTATTGCGAAGTGTTTACTTGCTAGAGAAAAGGTAGGTGCACTCAGTACTCCAGACTTTGTTGTTTTACGTCATGCACTTTACGATGACAACACTTATAGCTTGGGAGCTATTGTGGCACGTCGCCTCCATATTAACAGATCCAAGGGCAAAATACATGTTGGTATCTACGCTCGCTTGGCGACTCACTTTAACATTCAGATACGCCAGCAGGATTATCCCTTACCTAAGGTTTACCTAGATCGCGCATCTATGGCACACCACCAGTTTATTGATAGCGAGAACACCACTATGGATGTTCCATATAAGTTAGTCTTCGGTGTGGACACCCATGATGTTATTCCATTGCTTGCACCTGCTTTGTTTGATTCTATTGCCAGGGGCGGATATAGGATTTTTCCTGAGGACATTGTCGCCTACCGGAACAACCTGGCTGCGGCAGAGGAGGAGCCTTAGGAGTTGGACCCTCAGGTGCCAGCTCCCCAGCACTTCAACATCTGACCCCACGATTTCTTCGAGTGGTGATTACCAAGTTAGGCCAAAATCCTAAGCTTGGGGCAGTACGTATTTCCACCGACATTACATTCATGGTCACACATTTCATCCCAGTTGTCGGTGTCCACACTCTTTCATTGTATTATCCATGCTAAATTTATTTTCTCGCTTTCTTCTTGTGTGTTTGAAAAACTTTGAGAAAATACAAAAATATTTCCTGCTTCTTTTTATTTTTCTTTCTAGTGTAGTTAACTGTAGTATCTAAAAAGAAAACTCAAAAAGATTTCCTTATTCCTCTTTTACTTGTTGGGAGCTTTCCCGTGTAAATAGTTTTTCTCGTTTTTCTTTCTTTCTTTAATTTGCTTTCTTCCAGAAAAAACAAAAACTCCAAAAAAATTAGTGTGTTTCTCTGCGTTTCTTTTTCTTTCTATTTGAGTCATACCGAGGAGAAGACCATGATGAAAATGTTGAGTGGCTCTCATATGCATTACTGTTGATTTAACAAAGAGCCCATATTACCTTGTCTTCTCCTTTTGAATAAAATGTTTGCAGATTCCAGCTTACTCCACAGCATGATTGCACTATTATTATTTTCATACCGTTCGGTCGTGCAAGTGAAAGGCAATAATGACGATATTTGATGAACTGGCAGTGGCAGAGAGAAACGGGTATGAACTCGACTTGTTCTTTTTTTGTAAATATGTTCAACCTAGTATCCATGATTCAGCCTATTATGATCAAACATGTTTGCAATGATAGTTAGAGATTATAGTCTCTCATGCCATGCATAAGTAGCTAGGAGTGGATAATGATTTATCTTGGATGTCAACATTGCGTCAAAATGATTGTGATGTAGTATGATGATATGGTATCCTCCTCTGAATGTTCGAGTGGCTTGACTTGGCACATGTTCATGCATGTAGTTGAATCAAAACCAACATAGCCTCTATGATATTTATATTCATGGTGTTCATATCCTACTCATACTAGTATCCAATGTTACTTATGCATAATGCATGTTCATGAACGTTGTTGCTCTGTGGCTGGCCGCTTCCCATCCTAATTGCTAGCCTTCACCTGTACTAAGCGGAGATACTGCGTGTGCATCAAAATCCTGAAACCCAAGTTATTCCAGATAACTCCACCATACCTACCTACATGCGGTATTACCCTGCCGTCCTAAGTAAATTTGCATGTGCCACCTCTAAAAACTTAAAATAAATATCCTTTTTGTTTGCCTGGATTGTTCTTAGAGCGACATGAGGTAGTCAATATCTTCAATGCTAAGCTGGTTAATCTCATGATGAGTGTTTATTCACTTGTCCTTGCACGAGAGGGGCGGTAATAGGGATTCCCAGTCCCAAACTGCAAAAAGAAAAGAGCTTACAAATAATCGAACAAAAACTCCTATGGAGTCATAACCTTTACTTTTATCGCTTAGGAACAGCCACTTATGTGTTTGGCATGGACGATATTGATAACTGATGGTCGCGAAGTAGACAAGAAAGGTGCATTTCTCAAAATTTCATTTACCTCTGTTTTATAAACTTGAGCTCTGGCATCGCAACAAATCACTGCTTCCCTCTGTGAAGGGACTATCTATTTACTTTTATGTTGTGTCATCACCTTCTCAAATAAGCGCCAGAACCTGAGAGCACTATTGTCATGCTCATGCATTATGTGTAGCTAATGTTGGGTGCATCATGACTGGATCTTTTCGACCATGAATTACAATGTTTAGTCGCGGGTTGAACATTGGAGGTGCTCTATCATTTATGTTTTGTGGTCTTAGAAAGGGCTAGTGTTATACCACTATTATCATATTATATCATGGTTGTTTTGACAACGTGTTGTTGTTTGAGATATCTTATTATTGCTTGCTAGCTGATTATGTCATTGATATGAGTTAATATAAATTTTAAGAGTTATTATCGACATGGTTAGTTATAATCTTGGCTAAAATCCTAGGTGTCGTTTAAGCTTATTTATGGAAACAAGAGCAAAAGAGTTCGTAAAAGTTTTTTTCTTTTTCACTTTCAGTTTATCTACTAGATTGCTTGACGACAAGCAAAGGTTTAAGCTTGGGGGAGTTGATACGCCTCCATCATATCTACTTTTCCTAACGTTTTTCCTCTTGTTTTGGACTCTAATTTGCATGATTTGAATGAAACTATCCTGGACGGATGCTATTTTCAGTATAACTACCATGGTGTTGTTTTTGTGCAGAAATAAAAGTTTTCGGATTGGAACGAAACTTTGCGAGGATTTTTTATTCAATAAAAGATAATTTCTGGAGCCAAGAACCACCAGAGGGAGGCACATGGGTGGGCACAACACACCAGGGCGCCCCCTCCAGGCGCGCCCAGGTGGGTTGTCCCCACCTAGTGGCCCCGCAAACCCTGAAACCGATGCTATAAAATCAGTTATTTCTAGAAAAAACCAGGGAGGAAGAATTATCTCGTTTCACGATACGAAGCTACCGTCACCTAATGTTCTTCATTGGGAGGTCGGATCTGTAGTCCCTTTCGGGCTCCAGAGAGGGGAATCTTAGGTCTTCGTCATTACCAACCCTCCTTCCATTATGCTCTCCACTGGGAGTGAGTAATTCCTTCATAGGCTCGCTGGTCGGTGATGAGTTGGATGTGATTCATCATGTAATCGAGTTAGTTTTGTTAGGGCTTGATCCCTAGTATCCACTTTGTTCTAAGATTGATGTTGCTATCACTTTGCCATGCCTAATGCTTGTCACTTTGGACCCGGGTGCCATGATTTCAGATCTGAATCGTTTATGTTATAACCATTATATCTATGTTCTAGATCCGATCTTGCAAGTTACAGTCACCTACTACGTTTTATGATCTCGCAACCCCAGAGTGACAATAGCCGGGATACTTCCCGATGATGACCATAGTTTCAAGAGTTCATGTATTCACCGTGTGTTAATGTTTCGTTCCAGTTCTCTATTAAAAGGAGGCCTTAATATCCCTTAGTTTTCAATAGGACCCCGCTGCCACGTGAGGGTAGGACAAAAGATGTCATGGAAGTTCTTTCCATAAGCATGTATGACTATTTACGAAATACATGCCTACATTATATTTATGAACTGGAGCTAGTGCCGTATCGCCCTAGGTTATGACTGTTATATGATGAATATCAACCAATAAATTGTCGATCCAATGCCTACGAGTTACTACTCTGCTGTTACTATTGGCATTGCTACAAAACTATTACTATCACTATTACCGTTACTATTGCTGCTACTACTACTATCAAAACTATCACACTACTTTGCTACTAATCACTTGGCTGTAGATAATTAATCTCCAGGTGTGGTTGAATTGACAACTCAACTAGTAATACTTGCAAATATTCTTCGGCTCCCCTTGTGTCGAATCTATAAATTTGGGTTAAATACTCTACCCTCGAAAACTATTGCGATCCACTATACATGTGGGTTATCAGTCCTCATGCGCCTCCTTATTCCCCGCGGCGTCGGTGGCCGCGGGCGGCAGGGCCTTCGAAGTGGATGGGTGAGCTGCGGCACCATATTTCTTCTTGGCCACCATAGTCGATGGAGCCATCGATGGTGAAAACGGTGGTGAAGATGACACGTTGCTCACGCTCTCAGGTTCGCGCAAGTAATCCCCCTACCTGGCGCACCAAAGATATCATGGGAAACCACGGCCACCTATGGGACCAAGAGCCCCTTTTGGTTCGGCAGGGGGATGGGCACGTTGCACAAAGAGCGGAGAAGCGTAACACAACACAACGGAGATCACGCGGACAGTTTTCACCCAGGTTCGGGCCGCCGCGAGGCGTAAAACCCTACTCCTGCTTTGGTGGATTGATGGTGGAAAATTGTGGAGAAGCACGACGGTCTTGCCCGACAAGGTTGTCTCAGGGCGAGAGGAGTGATGCGGCTTGAAGCTACGTCAGTATTAACCCAAAGAGGAAGGGATGATGGAACATAGCGACAGTATGTATTTCCCTCAGTGATGAAACCAAGGTTATCGAACCAGTAGGGGAACCAAGCACCAGTTGGTAAACGGCACCTGCACACAAATAACAAATACTCGCAACCGAGGTATTAAAGGGGTTGTCAATCCCTTTCAGGTAACGGCACCAGAAATTGGTAAACAGACATAAATAAATTGTAGTAGATTGATAGATCGAACGCCAAATAAAATAAATAAGAATAAATTGCAGCAAAGGTAATTTTGTATTTTCGGGTTTAATAGATCTGAAAATAAAAGGCAAATAAAATAGATCGCAAAGGCAAATAATATAATAAAGACCCGGGGGCCGTAAGTTTCACTAGTGGCTTCTCTTGAGAAAAATAACAAACGGTGGGTAAACAAATTACTGTTGGGAAATTGATAGAAATTCAAATAATCATGATGATATCGAGGCCATGATCATTATATAGGCATCACGTCCAAGATTAGTAAACCGACTCCTGCCTGCGTCTACTACAATTACTGCACACATTGACCACTATCCAGCATGCATCTAGTGTACTAATGTCGGTGTACTAGAATAGGGGTACCCTAGTACCCCGAACTTGTGCACGGGCAGTTGCAGCACCCCGCGGCAAGGCTTGCCGGGCGAACGCCAAGATCCTCCGTGGTTCCCTTGGAGCCATTCAAGAACAAAGTATTTAAGCTCAGGAGACAAGGCCCCGGCAAGAGGAGCTTGCCGGGAAGGCCAACCAAGGCACTCCAAGGAACTTTCCGCGACGCGCCACGCACTCCGGCAAGGCAACAAGGCCCCGGCAAGAGGAGCTTGCCAGGAAGACCAACCAAAGTACCTCGAGGCCCGGTGAGCGACAAGCTTCCGGACCCGACAAGATAACAGCAGCGGCAAGGCGCTTGCCGCGGCAGGCGGCCACTCTATGCCCACGCTCCAGCGCATCCACCAACGTGTCGCCATGGGGGCCTCTCCAGGCACGCGTGGCGGGAGGCTGTGCAGCCAGCGGTGCGCAGTGGCATGCGAAGCTGACAAGATCGCCATCGTGGCGTACGGTGGCGCCCCTAACGGTCCTTTTCTGCACTGTTTGGGCGACTCAGATGGGCATTTAATGCCCTTGTCCCCTGCCGTCAGGGTTAGGTAGTGTGCACTGTACAAGTAACTGTACCAACCACCTCACTTTTAACATTTGTACCCTTCTCTGTGTTGCCACCTGTTGGTGAACCCTTTAGCGTATAAAAGGAGGCCCATGCGCAACGTAGAGGAGGTTCGGTTCGACTGGTTCGCGAAGTTCGACTAGTTCGGAACCCAGAAAAACACTACGCTCTCTCTCTCTGGAGCAAGAACACAAAATAATCAAACAAGCAGCAGTAGGAGTGTTATCTCTCCGGAGAGCTCCGGAGCTGGGTAAACTGCTCGTGTGCTTCGCCTCGATCTGCTCTTCGTGCGATCTCCGCCCCCCGCCGAACCGAAAGGGGCTCGGTCCGCCGGCCCCATAGGTGTTCGTGGATTCAGTTTCCCCGACATCTTTGGCGCGCCAGGTAGGGGGCGTCGAGATTGTGTGAAACTGATCCGGCGTTCACACGAGCTAGATCTTCATTCCCTTCATCAACATGCCACCGAAGAAGAAGACTTCGGCGGCAGCCGCTCCGTCCACGTCACTTCCGCCACCGTTGGAGCAAACGAATGGTGGAATGGACGCCGGCGGAAGAATGGACGTCGACAAGGAAGCTTATGATGCTTCCAGGTCCAAGGACAAGGCTGCACAAACCTCGGCGACTGTACATGTTCCGCTCCACTCTCAGGAGGCGCAAGACCAACAGCGTCATGGCACTCGCAGTGCCATACGAATGATGGGCCAAGACCAAGCTGGTGGATCTCGGGGCGCTTAAGACCAGCATGCACGCCAGCGTGCTGGCACGAGCGGGGCACGATCGCCTGGACGGGATACTGCTCCTTCTAACATAGTTAGAAGTCCGAGCACGTCCAGCTCCTCGCGCCGTCCGCCACTGCCACCCACCACTCCAGCAGAAGCTTTGGCGCGAGCTCAACTACTCCTAGATTACCCTCCGACGTCGGACAATATCGACGAATGGAGGGTCACCATTCAGAGTCTCATCGGCTACGCCAACGGCGACACTCCACGGCGGCCGAGCGCGTCGCCGCCGTGGCAGGGTTGCCAGGCGCGAGCCGGTGGCGATGAAACGGGTGGAGGTGCAACTACCATGCAATCACCGCCCCGAAGGCCAAGATCGTCGACTCGCCGGATCCACCTCGATAGCGACTCCACCGCATCGTCGGATCCACGAGCTCGTCGCGATCAGCGCCAAGTTCTTCATGATCGACAACAAGAAGACGCTCGAACTCGCATCGAGCGCCAAAGAGAAGCGCGACGTCAATCCGACAAGCGCACTGGGCCCTCTGTTGACATGCATGCGCCAGGGGAACCAGGCGATCTGCCGTACGTGGTAGGTTGCCCTGCGTTCACTCGTGAGCTGCGGCAAGTCCAGTGGCCCAGCACGAAGAACTTCAAGCCAGACGTACCGGAGAAGTACGATGGCAAGACGCATCCGTCGGAGTTCCTCAGCATCTACACCATTGCGGTGCAGGCTGCCGGGGGACGGGATGACAAGATCCTCGCCAATTACTTCCCGCTGGTGCTCAAGCCCAACGTCAGATCCTGGCTCATGCACTTGCCGGACAACTCCATATCCTCTTGGGCTGATCTGTGCCATCAGTTTGTCGGCGCCTTCATAGGCGGACACAAGCCTCATGGCCAGGAAAGTGATCTTCATTTGCTCGCCCAGAAGGAAGGAGAGCCCCTGCGCAAGTACATTCAGAGATTCAGCAGTGTGCAGCACAACATCCCAGACGTCCACCCTGTCGCGGTGATTAGCGCGTTCCATCAGAACGTGCGAAACCGCAGGATGCGGGAGGTAATGGCGATGTGCAAGATCAGGGACGTCAGTGAGTTATATGCACTGGACGACAAGTGTGCACGTGCTGAGGAAGGGAGGAGACTCCCCGGAGAGAATGTAGGAGCGGGAGGATCTGACAATGAAGATGCTACCCCGGCAAGGGAAAACCGGCGGCGTAACAACAGAAAAAAGAAAGGCAAAGAGGTGCTAGTTGTTGAGCAGTCCGGCAACGGTGGTGGCGCTAAGATCCACCGCACCAAGGGCCATGATCTCCAGAGCTGCAAGAAAGTCGAGCAGCTTGTTGAGCAACAGAAAGCTGAATACGAGCGGCGCGACAAGGAGAAGGCCCAGGAAGGTGCTGGGGGATCCGACAAGAAACGTCCCGGCCGAGGAGGATGCCGCGGCAAGGCCAAGCAGCGGCAAGGAGACAGACCTCCTCGCGGCCGCGACAAGGATGAAGATGACGATGACGATGAAGACATGGATGATGAGGAGACTGATGAGCAGGAGTTCCAGAAAGCCACAGAGGTCCTATGCGTTGACGGTGGTGCTTCTCTGCATACCTCACACCATCAGCTCAAGCAGTGGGTGCGGGAAGTTAATGCAGCAGAACCACCCGTCGAGTCACGCAAGCCTCTGAAATGGTCCAGCACGCCTATCATCTTTGATATTGAGGACCACCCTGATCGCATAACTGCGGTAGGGTGCTTGCCGATGTTGGTTTCACCAACAATCCGCAACCTCAAGGTCACTAAGATGCTAGTTGACGGCGGGGCCGGCTTGAACCTGATCTCCTCCGTAGTGCTCCAAAAACTCCAGATCCCTGATAGCGAGCTCGAAGAGACCGGTACATTTCAAGGAATCAACCCGGGAAGGAGCAAGCCGAAGGGAAAGATCACATTGCCGGTAACATTTGGCAGCGAGCTGAACTTCAGGATTGAGAGGGTCATGTTGGATGTTGCTGACTTTCCATTATGTTACAATGGAATCCTCGGCCGTCCGGCACTCACCAAGTTCATGGCAGCCTCTCACTATGCGTACAACGTACTGAAAATGCTAGGCCCGATAAGTGTCATCTCTGTCCCTGGCGACAAGAAGGATGCTCTTATCTGTGCCGACAAGATCTACCGGGAAGCAGCAGCCGCAGCAGAATGCAAGACACTTGCCGCTGAAGCTCCCGGGGGGAAGAGGAAGACCAAGTCCGGCAAGAGCTCTGATGCCCACTCCGGCAAGCGCACCTCTTCGGAGTGCTGCGCTACCGTCGAGGACGCACCATCGAGCTCCACCGGCAAGTGCAAGAAGGCAATGACAGCTCCACCTGAGACCAAGAAGGTGTCCGCCAAGGAGGACGGCACTGGTGGTACCTTCACCATCAGCGCCACTCTTGACCCCAAATAGGAAAGCGCGCTCGTTGCTTTCCTGCGGGCGAATGTCGACGTGTTTGCGTGGCAACCGTCTGATATCCCCGGTGTTCCCAGGAAAGTAATTGAGCACCACCTTGCCGTCTGTCCTCACGCGCGGCCCTCAAGCAGAAAGTCAGGAAACAGGCAGTGGAGCGCCAAGAATTCATCGCAGAAGAAATCAAGAAGTTGGAAGCAGCAGGCCTTGTCAGAGGAGTGCTCCATCCCACGTGGTTGGCCAATCCTGTTGTCGTGCGCAAGGCTAACGGGAAATGGAGGCTTTGTATTGACTTTACTGATGTTAATAAAGCTTGTCCCAAAGACCCATTTCCCTTGCCGCGCATTGACCAGATTGTTGACTCCACAGCCAGATGTGATTTGCTTTCATTTCTTGATGCATACTCAGGATACCATCAGATCTTCATGGCAGAAGAAGATGAAGAGAAAACCGCATTTATCACCCCGTGTGGCACGTACTGCTTTGTACGGATGCCTTTCGGTTTGAAGAATGCTGGTTCGACATTTGCAAGCGTAGTCCACCACGCTTTTGAGCCGCAGATACACAGAAATTTGGAAGCCTACACGGATGACATAGTGGTCAAAAGCAAGAACAGGGCGACCCTGATTCAAGATTTAGACGACACATTTGCAAATCTGCGCAAGATCAACCTCAAGCTTAACCCCGAGATGTGCGTGTTTGGAGTCCCTTCCGGCAAGCTTCTCGGGATCTTCGTGTCTCAGCGGGGAATTGAAGCCAATCCCGACAAGATCAAGGCCATTGAGCAGATCGAAGCACCAAAGCACGTCAAGGATGTACGAAGGCTTGCCGGTTGCCTGGCTGCTCTCAGTAGGTTTATCTCTAGATCTGCTGAGCGCGCCCTGCCATTTTTCAAAATTTTGAAAAAGGCAGGTCCAATAAAATGGACTCCGGAGGCGGAGGCTGCACTGCAGGACTTGAAGAGCTACATGTCCTCCACTCCAACACTTGTCGCACCTAAGCCGCAAGAGAAGTTGCTGCTGTATATAGCGGCAACCAATCAAGTGGTTAGTGTTGCGTTAGTGGCAGAGAGGGAGGCATATGATGAGCCGGCAACCACGGCAGATGCATCCGGTGACAAGCAGGGGGCTTCGCCGACAAGCTCTGGTCCCGACAGAGATGGATCTGCGCAGGAGCATGATAAGATGCAGAAGAGAATGGTGCAGCATCCAGTTTACTTTGTCAGTTCCCTTCTACAGGGGGCTAGATCAAGGTACTCTGGTGTGCAGAAGTTGCTTTTTGGCCTCCTCATGGCCTCGAGAAAGCTGCACCATTACTTCCAAGCACATGAGATCACAATCGTCACTCGCTTTCCGCTGAAGAGGATACTGCAAAATCCGGAAGCAACAGGCAGGATTGTCGAGTGGGCGCTGGAACTGTCAAGCTTTGGCCTCAAGTTTGAGAGCAGTTCAACTATCCAAAGCAGAGCATTGGCAGAGTTCATAGCAGAATGGACGCCAACACCAGATGAAGAAATTCCAGAGATGAGCATCCCCGTCAAAGAGACAAGCAAAGAGTGGCTGATGTACTTTGATGGTGCCTTCTCCCTGCAAGGCGCCGGTGCGGGCGTGCTGCTTGTCGCGCCCACCGGAGAGCACCTCAAGTACGTAGTCCATATGCACTTTCCCAAGGAGCAAGCAACCAACAATACTGCAGAGTATGAAGGATTGCTTGCCGGTCTCAGAATCGCAGCAGACCTTGGGATCAAGAAGCTCATTGTCAGGGGTGACTCACAGCTTGTTGTCCGCCAAGTGAACAAGAACTACCAGAGTCCATTGATGGAAGCATATGTTGATGAAGTGAGGAAGCTAGAAGAGCACTATGACGGCCTACAGATGGAGCATATCCCAAGAGCTCAGAATGACATTGCTGATGGCCTGTCAAAGTGCGCCGCACTAAAGTTACCTGTGGAACCAGGGATCTTTGTGCTCAAGTTGACTCAACCATCCGTAACACCATCAACTGGACAGAGCAAGAAGAGGAAGTTGGTTTCTGGTGACTACTTTCCGGCAGAGCTCCCCGAAGCCGCCGCCAAGAAAGTCCCCAAGATCAACACCAAGGATGCTGAGGGGCAGTCTGCTCCGGCAAGCCTTATGGTTTGTTCCGTTGAAGCAGACGCTCCCGACAAGTTTTGCTCCGGCAAGCTTGCCGGGGAACATCAAGCTCCAGTAGGGCCGCAAGTCCTTGCCGTAGAAGTGGATGTTCCCGCAGCAGCAGATGTGCCTTTAGTCCTTGTTGTCGAGCCACAAGCTCCAACATGGGCACAGCAGATTGTCCATTTCCTTCAGACAGGAGAACTTCCCGAAGAGCAAGAAGAAGCGGAAAAAGTAGCTCGGCAGTCAAGTATGTACCAGTTTGTCTATAGCATACTGTACAGAAAAAGACTCAACGGTGTGAAATTGAAGTTTATTTGCCGGGAAGATGGACAAAAGCTGTTGGCAGAGATACATGGAGGCATATGTGGCCACCACATTGGCGCAAGAGAACTTGCCGGCAAAGCTTTCGGGCAAGGTTTCTTTTGGCCGACAGCCCTCCAGGATGCAACTGCACAAGTAACCAAGTGTGAAGCGTGCCAGTTCCACTCCAAACAGATACACCAGCCAGCTCAAGCTCTCCAGACGATCCCTTTATCCTGGCCATTTTCGGTCTGGGGGCTCGATATCCTCGGCCCTTTCCCCCGAGCTGTCGGGGGCTTTGAGTACTTGTACGTCGCAATGGACAAGTTCACAAAGTGGCCGGAAGTGTAGCCAGTGAGGAAGGTGACAGCACAGTCAGCAGTTAAGTTCTTCAGGTTAATTGTTTGCCGTTTCGGGATCCCTAACAGGATCATCATCGACAACGGCACGCAATTCACGAGCCGCACCTTCATGCAATACGTCCAAGACCTTGGCGCCAAGGTCTGCTTCGCTTCTGTTGCTCATCCGAGAAGCAACGGTCAAGTAGAGAGGGCAAATGCTGAAGTGCTGCGCGGGCTCAAGACCAGAACTTTTGACAGGCTGCGCAAGTGCGGAAGAAACTGGATCGAGGAGCTGCCGGTGGTTCTTTGGTCGATCAGAACGACGCCAAATCGAGCCACTGGCCAGACGCCTTTCGCTCTAGTCTATGGAGCAGAGGCAGTTCTCCCCACGGAACTCGTATACGGATCGCCTCGAGTGCTCGCTTATGATGAGCTTGAGCAAGAACAACTGCGACAAGACGACGCGCTGCTCCTTGAGGAAGATCGTCTTCAGGCTGCTATACGAGCTGCTCGATACCAGAAAGCTTTGCGCCGCTACCATAGCCGCAAAGTTAAGGCCAGAAGCTTCGAGGAAGGCGACCTTGTTCTTCGGCGCGTTCAGTCCGCCAAGAATTCCAACAAGTTGACGCCGAAGTGGGAAGGCCCTTATCGGGTGAAACGAGTCACAAGGCCCGGCGCTGTCCGCCTTGAGACCGAAGATGGCATTCCGGTGAGCAACTCCTGGAACATAGAACATCTTCGTAAGTTTTTCCCGTAGGGCGCGGTTGCCAGAACCCGTCCCGGCAACCACCTTTTGTACAAGTCTTGCCGCTGTTGCATGTAATCCTTTGTACAAAGCTGGGCGCAGATCCCATGCATAAACAAAACCCCATGTGCTCCGCACAACTTGTCCATTTCATGCATTAGTTTCTTTCTTGCATGCGTTATCTGACACTTTGTGCAGCACCTACATCCGGTAAGCAATAACGAGCCGAAGGGCTCCATATCATTATTCTCTCTTCTTTCTTCTTTTTAACAAAGGAAAAGAAGGTTCCCTCGCACACAAGTTTGCCGGGGGGAAGGAGAAGATTGTGGTATGGACCAGGCGTCGTTCAAGCAAAGTTTTGCCTTGCCGGGAAGCAAACGACAGAAAAGCTAAGTTGCCAAAGTTTGAGCAATCAGTTTTTAAATTTTTGAGTTATCTTCCTCGAACGACCCTGCTTTGTATGGAAAACCTGTGCGCGGAAGAACCAACTCGTGGCTAGTTGCGCCCTTACTTTGTTTCGAGTCCGCTCAACAACTTAAGTGTGCTGCATCTAGTCGCGACAAGGTTTCTTGTCGGAAGCAGCGCCGCCAGCAGGCTGCTGAAGTTCCGCACTCAGTGCTCACGGCTCGGGTGCCTGCGCCGACAAGTTCCCTAGAAGCGTAGGGTAAAAACATACAAAGGAAGGAATCTAGTAGAGGAAATAACATAGCAATTGATAACAGAAATAAAGTTATATTACAAGATAACTTGTCGCAGCTCTAACAGACTGTTTTCATAACGTGATTAGCAGCGACAAGGGAAAAAAGAAATGGGCGGCCTAGTCTACGCGATCGCCCTCAACCCTCTTGATCTCGGTCACCTTGTCCACAATGGGTGCGACAAGGGCCTTGAGTGCGTCCCGATCGGCGTCTGGCGGCAAGGACTTGAGGACTCGTGAAGCTGAGGCCTGGATTGCGGAAGGCCACCTTCATTAGCACCTTCTTGAGAACCCCCGCGCAGATTTTGCGTGACTCATCGGCCAGTTGCTTTGGGATCCTCTCCCGGAGCCGCTGGAGTGCCGTCGCCACGCCCTTGAAGAACAGGCTGAGCTTGGCGCTGGGTTGGAGATTCTCGTCGGAGGGATACCCAAAGTCCTCCATCCCCAGCTGCGCCAGCTCCTCGTCGATGACTGCGGCAATATTCACCAGACCCTCGGTCCAGTGCTCCACAGTATCTTTGAATGAGTTCTGGGTGACTGCGATGCTCTCCAGCAGCGCCTTGTCAGCCTTGACCTTCTCCGACAAGGTCTTCTCCCGCTCCTTGGGGGCATCCAGCGTCTGCGTCAGCGTGGCCAGCTTCAACTCCAGGTCTGCATTGGAATCCTTGGCGGCGCTGAGCTCCTTGCCCCTCTCAGCGAGAAGACCTGGCAGCTCACCATGGGCGGCAGCATCCTTCTCACGCTCACGCTTGAGCGCGGCAAGCTCCTCGCCGCTCTTCCCGATATTGGCCTCCAGCTGCGCCACCTTCTCCTCTAGCTCTTTCTTGGCGGCCTCTGCGATGGCGGCAGCGTCCTTTGCTTCCTTGAGCGCCCCGCCAAGTGCTTGCTCGCGCTCGGCGAGCTCCTCCTCGTAGCTGTCGAGGTTGGCCTTCCGCTGCACCAATTCGCCTTCTTGCGCGGACTGCTTCTTGGCGGCCAGCCTTTGTTCCTCCTCAGCTTCGGCCTTCTCGAGAAGGAAGGCCATGCGCTCCTTGTCGAGTCGCTCCCGCTCCTGTGCCAGGGACCGGAGAGCTTCTTGATTGTGGCCCCGGAGCTCCTCCGCGCGCTTCTCCATATCAACTCCCGCCTTCGCGACAAGCGCTTCCCGGGAAGCCAGCTTGGCTTACCGTGCGCGGTAGAGTGACAGCAGCTTCCGTAGCAGCTGCTCCTCCTCAGGCTCGCCACTGCTGCTGCTGGGCGCGTCGACCAACGACAGTCCGGCGGAGGCGAGCACCTCCTCATCGAAAGTTTCCCCCTCGACCGGCGCCCTGGAGCTCGACGCCCAGGGTAGCTTGATGAAGATATCGTTGCCGGCCTTCAAGTAGGCGCCGGGCTCCGCAGCAGCGGCAGAGGGATCGACGGTCGGCGCAGCGCCTGGCGCTCCTGCGGCCTCAGGGTCGTCAGTGTGATCGCCCAACCCCTCGCCGGCTTCTGCGGCGGCAGCCTTGGCGGCCTCCTCGCCGGCGGTCTCATCAGCACTGGTCCCTTCCTCGCCGGCGCCCTCTGTCTCCATTGGCTCAGCCGCAGATGGGTCTAAAGAACGAAGAAGGGAGAAAAATCAATCAAAAATCAGAAGAAGAAGAACCCAAGGGAATGTTTTTGGACAAGTGAATTACCTGTGCCAAGATCTGCAGTTGCGGTCTCGGCCGCCGCAGGATCGACGGTGCTGCCCCTTGCCGGAGAGTGCTCCCTTACCGGGAACTCCTCCCCTGGCGGCATAGTCAAAGCAGATGGCACTTCGGGACCAGCTTCCGGGCGCTCCTGATGTGGCTGCTCTGCTCCTACACAAATCAACAAGCAAGATATCAACAAAGGAAAAAGCACTCATGCGCGCCCGACAGCAGAAAGCTAACTATGAACTTACGCTGGGGGCTGCGCTGGGGGCTACTTTGAGGAGTGGTTGCCGGGTCCATCAAGGTGGTCTCGGACCCACCCCCTGCTGACACGGTGGGGTCATCTTCGATGACAATCACCGCGGCCTTGGCCCTCTTCGCCGCTCTCTGGGCCAGCGTCCTGAAAAGAAAGGAGTCCAGATTGAAGCAAGTCAGATACAAGATAAAACAGCACGATTGAAGAACTACAAGAGCACCAAAGAAGCTTACTCTTCTTCCTCCTCGTCGGAGCTGTCCGCGGAAAGATCGAAGTCCGGCTCCCCTCCGGTGCAGCGAGGCGGAGGAGTAGGATCCCTTGCCCGCTTGGCGGGGGCGGTGGCGGTGGCCCGGGAAGATCCCGCTCCAGCCGCCGAGCCGTGCGACACGCTCTACCGCGGCAACAAGGAGAAGATTGTGGTATGGACCAGGCGTTGTTCAAGCAAAGTTTTGCCTTGCCGGGAAGCAAACGACAGAAAAGCTAAGTTGCCAAAGTTTGAGCAATAAGTTTTTAAATTTTTGAGTTATCTTCCTCGAACGACCCTGCTTTGTATGGAAAACCTGTGCGCGGAGGAACCAACTCGTGGCTAGTTGCGCCCTTACTTTGTTTCGAGTCTGCTCAACAACTTAAGTGTGCTGCATCTAGTCGCGACAAGGTTTCTTGTCGGAAGCAGCGCCGCCAGCAGACTGCTGAAGTTCCGCACTCAGCGCTCGCGGCTCGGGTGCCTGCGCCGACAAGTTCCCTAGAAGCGTAGGGTAAAAACATACAAAGGAAGGAATCTAGTAGAGGAAATAACATAGCAATTGATAACAGAAATAAAGTTATATTACAAGATAACTTGTCGCAGCTCTAACAGACTGTTTTCATAATGTGATTAGCAGCGACAAGGGAAAAAAAGAAATGGGCGGCCTAGTCTACGCGATCGCCCTCAACCCTCTTGATCTCGCTCACCTTGTCCACAATGGGTGCGACAAGGGCCTTGAGTGCGTCCCGATCGGCGTCTGGCGGCAAGGACTTGAGGAGGTTGGTGAAGCTGAGGCCTGGATTGCGTAAGGCCACCTTCATCAGCACCTTCTGGAGAACCCCGGCGCAGATTTTCCGTGACTCGTCGGCCAGTTGCTTTGGGATCCTCTCCCGGAGCCGCTGGAGTGCCGTCGCCACGCCCTTGAAGAACAGGCTGAGCTTGGCGCTTGGTTGGAGATTCTCGTCGGAGGGATACCCAAAGTCCTCCATCCCCAGCTGCGCCAGCTCCTCGTCGATGACTGCGGCAATATTCACCAGACCCTCGGTCAAGTGCTCCACAGTATCTCTGAATGAGTTCTGGGTGACTGCGATGCTCTCCAGCAGCGCCTTGTCAGCCTTGACCTTCTCCAACAAGGTCTTCTCCCGCTCCTTGGCGGCGTCCAGCGTCTGCATCAGCGTGGCCAGCTTCAACTCCAGGTCTGCATTGGAATCCTTGGCGGCGCTGAGCTCCTTGCCCCTCTCAGCGAGAAGACCTTGCAGCTCACCATGGGCGGCAGCATCCTTCTCACGCTCACGCTTGAGCGCGGCAAGCTCCTCGCCGCTCTTCCCGATATTGGCCTCCAGCTGCGCCACCTTCTCCTCCAGCTCTTTCTTGGCGGCCTCTGCGATCGCGGCAGCGTCCTTTGCTTCCTTGAGCGCCCCGCCAACTGCTTGCTCGCGCTCGGCGAGCTCCTCCTCGTAGCTGTCGAGGTTGGCCTTCCGCTGCACCAATTCGCCTTCTCGCGTGGACTACTTCTC
Source organism: Triticum dicoccoides (assembly GCF_002162155.2). Classification (NCBI taxonomy): domain Eukaryota; kingdom Viridiplantae; phylum Streptophyta; class Magnoliopsida; order Poales; family Poaceae; genus Triticum; species Triticum dicoccoides. Next base: position 335,402,233 of record NC_041386.1, read on the forward strand.
GGCGGCCAGCCTTTGTTCCTCCTCAGCTTCGGCCTTCTCGAGAAGGAAGGCCGTGCGCTCCTTGTCGAGTCGCTCCCGCTCCTGTGCCAGGGACTGAAGAGCTTCTTGATTGTGGCCCCGGAGCTCCTCCACGCACTTCTCCATATCAACTCCCGCCTTCGCGACAAGCGCTTCCCGGGAAGCCAGCTTGGCTTGCCGTGCGTGGTAGAGTGACAGCAGCTTCCGCAGCAGCTCCTCCTCCTCAGGCTCGCCACTGCTGCTGCTGGGCGCGTCGACCAATGACAGTCCGGCGAAGGCGAGCACCTCCTCATCGAAAGTTTCCCCCTCGACCGGCGCCCTGGAGCTCGACTGTCACATCCTAGTTAGCCATGCATTAGAGTGTTGCATCATGTTTACTCTTTCATCAGAAACCTGAAATGGGGATGACAGAACCCCCAGTCCCCTCTGAAACCAATTAGGGTTTACTAAAAACTTTTTCAATGAACCTGAAATGCCCTTCTAAAATGCCCATCATTTTTTGTCTTGGTTCAGAACCTCTGCCAAAAGTGATGCACATTTTCCTAGGCCATCTTAGGGTTTTTGAATTAAATCATAAATATTTGAATTTGGGCATTTAAAATTATATAAAATATTTAAATGCTCAAATATCTCCAAACTAAAATGTTTCATGTTGGAAAATAATCCAACTATGGACCAGGAGTAGTTTGGTGATTTTAGGAGTTGCCTAAGTATTTTATTTAATTCAACAAAGTTGCAGAAGTATTAAAAAAAACAGAAATGGAAAGAAATGGAAAAACTTACCTGACGCCTGCTTCCGGCCCACCTGCCGGCCCAGCCCAGCGCCGCTCCAGCGAGCTGCTTGCCGGCCAGGCAGGCAGGCAGGTGCCCGACGGCGACCGCAGCGCGCGCCACGCACCTGCTCGCCGCCTCGCCGCTCCCCGCGCCCGGTGACGTCGTGGAT
>NC_041386.1:335403794-335443288 GCF_002162155.2 Triticum dicoccoides
CCCTGTTAATTAAACAGGTTTAGTTTTATTTAAACTTTAATTAAATTAATCACCCTGACACGCGGGACCCACTGTCAGGTTTGACCTGGACATGTTCCGTTGACCTGCTGACGTCACACTGACGTCAGGCTGACGCAATAATTGATTTTCTGGAATTAATCTAATATAGGAAATTCCAGAATATAGTTTAAACTTTAAAAATTCATAACTTTTATTCTGTAACTCCAAATCAGACAAATTATATATGAAAAATGATCAGAAAAATCCAATCTATCCATCTGTACTATTTTCATGCATGATTAAACAAGTTAACCTGATGTTTAATACAGAACAAGGAAAAACACTTTAAAGGGCCATGTTTGAGTTTGAAATTTGAATCTTTGATTCAAATTGGTTCAAACCCTTCTGGTCTTAGTTGCATTAGCCCAACACACTCATATTGCTATGCATGCATCATATTGATGCACATTGTTTGGTGATGGTTGTGTATCGGTGTTCTTTGCGGCAGGTTCTGCCTCCGAGGAGTATCGTGATTACCCTAACGAAGAACCGTATCAGTGCATCGAACCATCAGGCAAGCAACCAACCATTTGATCATATCGATACAATCCCATGTTCTCGCTCCTGCTCTCTTTTACTGCATTAAGACAACGCGTTTCAAACTGCTGTGTGCTACGGTAGTTGAACCCACTTCCTCTGCATGACCTGTCATTGCCACAGTAACTAGATGAAACCCACTAGCATGTGTAGGAGTTGATTGAGCCATATGTATGTGTTGTTCCTACCCTGCTATGCCTGCTATGCTTAGAGTCGTGTCAGGTCTGGTTCATCTGGGTGATGGGCTAGAGTGAAATGATTATGTCGGTAATGAGAGTGGTGTGGTGAACACGATTTGGTAAAGGTATCGATGAGAGGCCATGTAGGAGTACATGGTGGGTTGTTTCATTGAAGCCGACCTTAAGCACTGAGATCTGTATGTGTGATTTAAGAATCAGCTACTACCATGCATTGGGCCCGAAACCAATGGACCCTCTCGGCTTCTTATTCACCCTAGTTCTCCGTCCAGGAGTTGCAAGTAGTTTCTGGTGTTTGTAGCCTACTGGAGGCCGTGGACAGCGCTGACCGTAAGGGTGGGCTGTGATGCGGTAGGTACGTGGCCGGGTGTACCGAATACCCGTTAGGTATCTCGGGAACCCTGTTCACATCATTCGGGGCCGTATGGGAAACCTCGGCCGGACTCCCTACGGATGGAACCTGGATAGGCGATAAACCTGGACTGGAGGCTTAGGTGATTAGGTAGGTCGTGGCCGACACCCACGTTGGGCTTCCGCTTGAAGGTTGCCGAGTACATGTCGTGTAAACGACGGTAAGTGGTGAGAGCGTGTGTGAAGAAGTACACCCCTGCAGGGTTATCATGATCTATTCGAATAGCCGCGTCCGCGGTAAAGGACTACTTGGTTGCCTATACAGTTCATAGACAAGTAAACGGAAACTACTAAAAGACTCAAGATAAGTGTGAGTGCCGAGGAGGGCTCTTCCGCAGGAAGACGGAGGTGAATCCTCGGTAGTGTATTGAAGTGGTGAGTAGCGGACTCGTGTGCGCAAACCATTTCAAGTTGGAGTTTCGTAGGCTAGCCTAGCCAAGAGTCAAAGCTGGCTTGCTGCAATAACTCCACCAACCCTTCTTGATAATATGCATGTATGTAGGATCTGATGTAAGTCTTGCTGAGTACCTTTGTACTCATGTTGCTATAATTTACATTTTTACAGAAGACGCTGCAACCCCTTCTGATGGGTTCTACGTAGACGTTGACATCAATGAGTAGGCTAAGGCCCAGGTGGTGATCCTGAGCTTGTGAAGGACCTCGTAGTATAGCTAGGCTTTCCAAGCCTCTTCTATTTTTCTAGTTGTCTGTACTCAGACAAGTTACTTACGCTGCTAGTTTGTATGACTGTACGACTTGAATGCTGGGTCGTGTGACCCGTACCTTTGTGTATGTTATGTATGGCTCTCTGAGCCTTAAATAAAGTACTTGTGTCGTAGAGTCATGTTGTGATGCCTTGTTGTATTTGCACATATCGAGCATATTGTGTGTATGATTGAAATGCTTGGTATGTGTGGGATCTGACTATCTAGTTGTTTATCTTTAGTAGCCTCTCTTACCGGGAAATGCCTCCTAGTGTTACCGCTGAGCCATGGTAGCTTGCTACTGCTCTGGAACACTTAGGCTGGCCGGCATGTGTCCTTCTTCGTTCCGGTGTCTGTCCCTTCGGGGAAATGTCACGCATTGAGTACCGGAGTCCTGTTAGCCCGCTACAGCCCGGTTTACCGGAGTCCTGCTAGCCAAGTGCTACAGCCCGGACCCACTTGTTGATGACCGACACGTTCGAAGCTGGGTCATGGATGCCTGTCCCTGTAAGTCTGTGCCACTTTGGGTTTACGACTAGTCATGTCAGCCCGGGCTCCTTATCATATGGATGCTAGCGACACTATCATATACGTGAGCCAAAAGGCGCAAACGGTCCCGGGCAAAGGTAAGGCGACACCCGTGGGGATACCATGCGTGAGGCCGCAAAGTGATATGAGGTGTTACCGGCTAGATCGATGTGACATCGAGTCGGGGTCCTGACAGCGTTGGCATCAGAGCCGGACTGCCTGTAGGTTCTCCAAGCCAAACTGGTCGATGTTGAGTCTAGAAATTCTTTAGTTATATGTAGGGGAATTGTTTGTGGGTGGAACGTAAGGCTCTTTTTACTCCTTTATCTTATGACATTCTGATCTGAGTCAGTCTATTCTTCCACCGGGGGTTAAGGAATTAGGATCTATTCTCTCTATCAGGATCACGTGTTACTAATCAGTAGTACCTTATAGGGTTGATGGATACAAGCCTAGTTCAGTTCTACTACCACGTTATGTTGTTAGGATGGATTCAAAACTTTGATATGATGATGTTGAGTGTGTATGAAATCCTTTGTCAAATGTCTCAAAATCCTTCTTGAGCATTTACAGCTGTTATGCTGCCGAAATTTTGCTAGAAATTCTAATGCCTTTGCATTATGATTGTGCTTTCAGATGGCCACTCGCGACCTCAATCAAGTGGTTCGGCTGACTCGATGCCTAGATGTACCCGGCCATACTGCCATGTTGGTCAGGGTAATGACTGAGGCTGGATACCGTTGGTATCCTGAGTACACGGTCGAAGAGCAATTCCGAGACTTTAATCAAAGCCAGTATCTCTGCACTGTCAGGATATTTCCATCTTATCCTGGGTCCACCGAGCCCCTTCACTGCTCCTATGGACTCGGGGTTACTATTGAGATGGCTGTGCAGGACGCCGCCTACTCTATGATGACCATCATGCGAGTCAGGTCTGGCCTATCTCGGGACTCTGATTTCCGGTATATGCTAGGATCACTTCCGGGAGCACAAGGGTATCTCCAGGCTATCTATGCTGACCCTACCCAGGAGGATTCACGGACTCGCACCACTGCTGAGATGCTCGAGGATAAGGACCGTGAAAATCGGGCCTTGAGGTTAGAGCTCTTCAATACCCGTGCTGACCACTGGGCCACATTGACTCGGTTTGCACCGGCGGTGCAAGCTGGATATTCGGATATGCACGATCTCTATCCTGTGAGATCTGCTCTGCCAGACGTGATGGGTTGGCGTGATGTAGGAGGCATCACCCCACCTCGCGGTCCCCGCAGGCCACCGTCTGTTGGTCCAAGACCTCATCCTAGCCCCTATGGTCCACAAGCTCCGCGAGATCGTCTGTTTCCGGATGATCATGTTGAGCTTCCAGGCTATGGAGGTGACTTCTACGAGGACTACTACGGATCGGTCTGAGTTAGTGGTAGTATCACTAGTTCGTGTTAGCTGTGTTGTTTATCGTCCCGCGTGACTCGTGGGATATGACCTAGCTGTATCGCCTTCCGGAGGTGTAGAAAAATAATGTATAGGAGCTGGGAATGCCTCCGATGAGATGTAATCCTCTTTTCACCGTAATAGTACTTTGTTTGGTCTTGTACTAAACCCTGTATGGTGTGTATGACGATGGAATAAAGAAGCAGTTTCTATATCCACCATGTCATACGGATGATCATCTTGCATTCCGAGTTATTCCTTACATTCTGTATCCTATGCCGGAATTTTATCATCCTGACTAAATCATTGTCTTGTTTACCTAGGATGGTCAACACTCGCACTAACCCTGCTCCTCAAGAGCAGGCCGAAGGCAGTGAAGTCAGGAATGCAAATCTGCCTCATCCTTCTTCCCTAGCCGAGGTTATGATGGAAGCCGAAAGAAACAAGCGGGAGACCAACCGTTTGTTGGAGCGTATTGAACAGAACACAGCACACCATCAGAGGACTAACGAGGTGTCACTCAGTGATTTTATCAAGTTACATCCACCCACGTTCCACCACTCCGTCGAGCCTCTCGACGCTGATGACTGGCTTCACAGTATCTCCCACAAGCTGCGTTCCGCGCGTGTAGCTGAGGCTGACAAGGTCACCTTTGCTGCATATCATCTTGAAGGCCCCGCCAGTCTATGGTGGGAGAATTATGGAGCTATGCGCCCAGCGGGCCATGTCACTACTTGGGCTGAATTCAGCGAGGCTTTCCGTGAACATCACATTCCGGAGGGTCTCATGGACCGTAAACGTGAGGAATTTTGCAGTTTCTCTCAAGGCCGACTCTCTGTAGATGCTTACAGCAGGGAGTTCGGTAACCTCGCACGATATGCAACTGAGGAAGTTTCTACTGATGCCAAGAAGCAAGCAAGGTTCCGTAAGGGACTTAGTCCTGAGCTTCCCGCGACCTCCGTCTGCATGAGTGCACATCTTTTCAGAAACTTGGTAACAAGGCCATCAGTGCTGAGACTGGTCAGACTGATTATGACGCAACACGCAAGCATGGCCGTGACATGGGTTCCTCATCCAGTGCGGGTCCTCAAAAGCGCCGCGTTTGGGTGCCCAACACTGCCCTGCCACCTAGGTTCACACCGAGGCCATCCTTCCAGGCGCCTCGCCCCGTTCAACAGTCTGCACCAGCCAAGCCCTATGGGGATCCAACCAACAATGCTCCTCCACGTACCAGTTTTGTGACTTGTTTCAAGTGTGGGGAATCTGGCCACTATATGCGTGAGTGTCCCCAGACCAACCCCAACCAATCTGCTAAAGCTGTTAGCCGTGGCAAGCCAACAGGGAAAGTGTTCCACGCCAAGCCGGCCACCGCTACACGTGGCCATGTCAACTGTATCTCTGCCGAAGAAGCTCAAGAGGATCCCAACGTCGTTCTCGGTACGCTCCTTGTTAATTGCCACCCGGCATCTGTTCTTTTCGATACAGGAGCCTCTCATTCATTTATATCCGAGAACTATGCTCGTTTGCATAACACCGCATTCTGTGACATGCCATCCACTATGGAAATTTCTACTCCCGGTTCTAGATGGCAGACCTCCAGGGTAAGTTATGGAAATGAAATCCAAGTCGACAGACTTGTTTTCCTTGCATCTTTGATAGCTCTCAAATTTTCAGATATTAATATCATTTTGGGTATGGACTGGATGTCAGCTCATCATGCCAAAATTGATTGCTTCTCTAGGACTGTCCAACTCACTCATCCTTCGGGCAAGATAGTCAATGTCTTGACCCGGTTAGCCGAGCGACAATTATATTCTCTTAACGCCAGCCCTTTGCCAGACCTTGAGGACGTTCCGGTAGTCCGTGACTTCCCGGATGTCTTCCTAGAGGAATTGCCAGGTGTTCCACCTGACAGGGATGTTGAGTTCGTAATAGACCTCATCCCAGGAACCGTTCCGATTGCTAGAAGACCCTATAAGATGGCACCACTAGAACTAGTCGAGCTTAAGAAACAACTCGATGAGTCCTTGAAAAAGGGTTTCATCCGACCTAGTTCATCTCCGTGGGCTTGCCCCGTCCTATTCGTCAAGAAGAAGGATGGTACGGACCGGATGGTTGTAGATTATCGACCTGTCAATTTGGTCACAATCAAGAACAAATATCCGCTCCCCAGGATCAACGACCTGTATGATCAGCTCGCTGGATCCTTAGTCTTCTCCAAGATGGATTTGAGGTTGGGCTACCATCAAATCAAAATCAGAAACGGGGACATTCCTAAAACGGCCTTTGTTACTCGTTACGGCCAACACGAGTACACCGTCATGTCCTTCGGTTTAACCAACGCTCCAGCCACCTTTTCTCGGTTAATGAACTCAATCTTCATGGAGTATTTGGATAAATTCGTCGTAGTTTATCTCGATGATATACTCATCTACTCCAAGAACGAGGAGGAACATGCCGAACATCTAAGGCTAGTGTTGAAGAAACTTCGAGAGCATCGCCTTTATGCCAAATTTTCTAAATGTGAATTCTGGTTGTTGGAAGTGACCTATCTGGGTCATGTAATATCTGGTAAAGGTATTGCTGTTAACCCTGAGCGAGTTCAAGCCATCCTTAATTGGACTCCACCTGAATCGGTCAAGCAAGTTCGGAGTTTTCTGGGCTTAGCGAGCTATTGTCGTCGCTTTGCCAAGAACTTCTCCAAAGTTGCTAAACCTCTAACCGAACTCCTCAAGAAAGATAAAAAGTTCGAATGGACTCCACAATGTGAGCACAGCTTTCAGGAACTGAAAAGACGCCTGACTTCTGCTCCCGTACTGGTACCGCCAGACTTCTCTAAGGACTTTGTTATCTACTGCGACGCCTCGCGACAAGGATTAGGTTGCATTCTCATGCAAGATCGACATGTAATTGCTTACTCTTCACGGCAATTGCACCCACATGAGGAGAATTATCCTACTCATGATCTAGAGCTTGCAGCCGTAGTCTATGCACTTAAGACCTGGCGACATTACCTCCTCGGTAACCGTTGCGAAATATTCACTGATCACCAAAGTCTGAAGTACATTTTCACCCAACCGGATTTGAATCTCAGGCAAAGACGTTGGGTTGAGTTGATCACAGATTTCGACTTAGGAATAACTTACACCCCAGGGAAAGCCAACGTCATGGCTGATGCGCTAAGTCGCAAATCTTATTGTAACAACCTAATGTTACAACAAAGTCAACCGCTTCTCCATGAGGAATTTCGGAAGCTTAACCTTCACATTGTTCCTCAAGGTTTTCTTTCCACCATGGTGGCGAAACCTACCCTTACGGACCAGATCGTCAAGGCACAGAAGGTAGATCCGGGAATCTCCCGCATCAAGAGAAACATCAAGAAAGGAATTGCGAATTGTTTCTCCATTAATGATCAAGGGGTCGTATACTTCGGGAATCGACTAGTGGTTCCCAAAGTGCGAAACCTGAGGCGATTGATCCTTAAGGAGGCTCATGAATCTCCTCTCACCATTCATCCCGGTAGTACTAAGATGTATCAGGACCTACGCCAGAGGTTCTGGTGGACTAGGATGAAGAGAGAAATTGCTCAGTATATTGCTAATTGCGACGTCTGTCGTCGTGTAAAAGCAGAGCATCAACGGCCTGCTGGCACCCTTCAACCCTTAGCTATTCCTGAATGGAAATGGGATAAAATTGGTATGGATTTCATTACCGGTTTTCCCAGGACCAAGAGAGGGAATAATGCTATCTTCGTCGTTGTCGATCGTCTTTCCAAAGTAGCCCATTTCCTACCTGTTCGTGAGAGTATAACCGCTTGTCAATTGGCAGACTTATACATCTCCCGGATAGTGTCTCTCCATGGTGTTCCTTTGGAAATTAACTCGGATCGAGGAAGTCTTTTCACCTCTCGATTTTGGGAAAGTTTCCAAAATGCTATGGGAACCCGTCTCTCCTTTAGCACCGCTTTCCACCCTCAGTCGAGTGGTCAAGTGGAACGCGTCAACCAGATTCTAGAAGACATGCTTCGAGCCTCTGTTATCTCATTCAGAATGGATTGGGAGAAGTGCCTTCCATTTGCCGAATTCGCTTACAACAACAGCTATCAATCTAGCTTGGGTAAAGCCCCTTTTGAAGTTCTCTATGGACGACGATGTCGAACACCCCTTAACTGGTCAGAGACCGGGGAAAGACAATTCTTTGGCCCGGATATGATTCAGGAAGCAGAAGAGCAAGTTCGCATCGTTCGTGAAAAGTTGAAAACAGCCCAATCTCGTCAAAAGAGTCAATATGACCGAAAACATAAGGCTATGACTTTCGAGGTTGACGAGAAGGCTTATCTTCGGGTTACCCCTCTGAAGGGAACCCATCGTTTCGGTATCAAAGGCAAATTGGCTCCTCGTTACATTGGACCTTTTCGCATTCTCGCTAAACGAGGAGAAGTTGCCTACCAGTTGGAACTACCTCCGCACCTCTCCAGAGTCCACGATGTCTTCCACGTTTCCCAACTCAGGCGATGCTTCTCGGATCCTATCCGTGGAGTGGACCACGAAACGCTTGATCTCCAAGATAATCTTACATATCGAGAGTACCCCATTCGTATCCTCGATCAGGCCGAGCGTACCACTCGACGTCATAATATCAAGTTTCTCAAAGTACAATGGTCGCACCATTCTGAGGATGAAGCAACTTGGGAAAGGGAGGATCGTCTTCGACTTGAGTATCCCGCCTTCTTTCCGGAGGAACCCAAATCTCGGGACGAGATTCTTTTGAGTGGGGGTGAGTTGTCACATCCTAGTTAGCCATGCATCAGAGTGTTGCATCATGTTTACTCTTTCATCAGAAACCTAAAATGGGGATGACAGAACCCCCAGTCCCCTCTGAAACCAATTAGGGTTTACTAAAAAAAAATTCAATGAACCTGAAATGCCCTTCTAAAATGCCCATCATTTTTTGTCTTGGTTCAGAACCTCTGCCAAAATTGATGCACATTTTCCTAGGCCATCTTAGGGTTTTTGAATTAAATCATAAATATTTGAATTTGGGCATTTAAAATTATATAAAATATTTAAATGCTCAAATATCTCCAAACTAAAATGTTTCATGTTGGAAATAATCCAACTATGGACCAGGAGTAGTTTGGTGATTTTAGGAGTTGCCTAAGTATTTTATTTAATTCAACAAAGTTGCAGAAGTATTAAAAAAAACAGAAACGGAAAGAAATGGAAAAACTTACCTGACGCCTGCTTCCGGCCCACCTGCCGGCCCAGCCCAGCGCCGCTCCAGCGAGCTGCTTGCCGGCCAGGCAGGCAGGCAGGTGCCCGACGGCGACTGCAGCGCGCGCCACGCACCTGCTCACCGCCTCGCCGCTCCCCGCGCCCGGTGACGTCGTGGATCAGCCTCCCTCGCTCCCCCGAACCCCCCAGACACCCCCTCCTCTCTCCAGCTCCTCCCCCTCGCGCTCCTCCGCCATGACCGACGCCACCATCGCCGTGCCTTCGTCGTAGCCGTGCTTCCCGCCGCCCGTGTGTCCTCTCATCGTTTCCAGGAGCTCCGCCGCTGTCCACTCCATCGAGCAAGCCGAGCCCCGAGCGCTCGCAACGCCCGAGTCCACCGCAACGACCTCGCCCGAACCGCCGTCGCCGGAGATCCCCTTCAACGCCGTCGTCGCTCCGGTCCATCTCCGGCCGCACCAAGGGCTTCGTCGCACTCACTGTGAGCTTAGCCATCTTTCCCCCCTCCTTTTCTTGGTCCCGAGCCGTGTAGAGACCTCCCGGAGCTCAACCGCACCCACCGCCGTGGAGCTCGTCGCCGACGTGCTCCCGGTCACCCTCCGACCACTCCACGGTGTCCATCGTACTCACCGTGTCACGTAGCACCTAGCTAGCTACTCCCCGCGCCTCACTGACCCCTCTAGCGTCAAGTTCGTCTTCGGCCGAACCCCGGTGGCCGCCAAAGTCGTCGCCAGCGCCAACTCCGGCCACCCCGACCCCAACGGACTCCACCAAGAGCTGCGGCTCGTCCTCAGCTCCACTCCGGTGGTCTCCGCGACCCATTTGGTGGCCGAAACAGCCAAAACCACTTCCGCCGCCGCGTCGGGCCCGCCGGCGGCTAAACGCCGGTGCAGCCGACCCGGGTTTGACCACGGGTGGGCCCTGGTTGACTCCCCTGAGTCAATGACAGGTGGGGCCCAGCCCTGTTAATTAAACAGGTTTAGTTTTATTTAAACTTTAATTAAATTAATCACCCTGACACGCGGGACCCACTGTCAGGTTTGACCTGGACATGTTCCGTTGACCTGCTGACGTCACACTGACGTCAGGCTGACGCAATAATTGATTTTCTGGAATTAATCTAATATAGGAAATTCCAGAATATAGTTTAAACTTTAAAAATTCATAACTTTTATTCTGTAACTCCAAATCAGACAAATTATATATGAAAAATGATCAGAAAAATCCAATCTATCCATCTGTACTATTTTCATGCATGATTAAACAAGTTAACTTGATGTTTAATGCAGAACAAGGAAAACACTTTAAAGGGCCATGTTTGAGTTTGAAATTTGAATCTTTGATTCAAATTGGTTCAAACCCTTCTGGTCTTAGCTGCATTAGCCCAACACACTCATATTGCTATGTTTCATGCATACATCATATTGTTGCACATTGTTTGGTGATGGTTGTGTATCGGTGTTCTTTGCGGCAGGATCTGCCTCCGAGGAGTATCGTGATTACCCTAACGAAGAACCGTATCAGTGCATCGAACCATCAGGCAAGCAACCAACCATTTGATCATATCGATACAATCCCATGTTCTCGCTCCTTCTCTCTTTTACTGCACTAAGACAACGCGTTTCAAACTGCTGTGTGCTACGGTAGTTGAACCCACTTCCTCTGCATGACCTGTCATTGCCACAGTAACTAGATGAAACCCACTAGCATGTGTAGGAGTTGATTGAGCCATATGTATGTGTTGTTCCTACCTTGCTATGCCTGCTATGCTTAGAGTCGTGTCAGGTCTGGTTCATCTGGGTGATGGGCTAGAGTGAAATGATTATGTCGGTAATGAGAGTGGTGTGGTGAACACGATTTGGTAAAGGTATCGATGAGAGGCCATGTAGGAGTACATGGTGGGTTGTTTCATTGAAGCCGACCTTAAGCACTGAGATCTGTATGTGTGATTTAAGAATCAGCTACTACCATGCATTGGGCCCGAAACCAATGGACCCTCTTGGCTTCTTATTCACCCTAGTTCTCCGTCCAGGAGTTGCAAGTAGTTTCTGGTGTTTGTAGCCTACTGGAGGCCATGGACAGCGCTGACCGTAGGGGTGGGCTGTGATGCGGTAGGTACGTGGCCGGGTGTACCGAATACCCGTTAGGTATCTCGGGAACCCTGTTCACATCGTTCGGGGCCGTATGGGAAACCTCGGCCGGACTCCCTACGGATGGAACCTGGATAGGCGATAAACCTGGACTGGAGGCTTAGGTGATTAGGTAGGTCGTGGCCGACACCCACGTTGGGCTTCCGCTTGAAGGTTGCCGAGTACATGTCGTGTAAACGACGGTAAGTGGTGAGAGCGTGTATGAAGAAGTACACCCCTGCAGAGTTATCATGATCTATTCGAATAGCCGCGTCCGCGGTAAAGGACTACTTGGTTGCCTATACAGTTCATAGACAAGTAAACGGAAACTACTAAAAGACTCAAGATAAGTGTGAGTGCCGAGGAGGGCTCTTCCGCAGGAAGACGGAGGTGAATCCTCGGTAGTGTATTGAAGTGGTGAGTAGCGGACTCGTGTGCGCAAACCATTTCAAGTTGGAGTCTCGTAGGTTAGCCTAGCCAAGAGTCAAAGCTGGCTTGCTGCAATAACTCCACCAACCCTTCTTGATAATATGCATGTATGTAGGATCTGATGTAAGTCTTGCTGAGTACCTTTGTACTCATGTTGCTATAATTTACATTTTTACAGAAGACGCTGCAACCCCTTCTGATGGGTTCTACGTAGACGTTGACATCAATGAGTAGGCTAAGGCCCAGGTGGTGATCCTGAGCTTGTGAAGGACCTCGTAGTATAGCTAGGCTTTCCAAGCCTCTTCTATTTTTCTAGTTGTCTGTACTCAGACAAGTTACTTCCGCTGCTAGTTTGTATGACTGTACGACTTGAATGCTGGGTCGTGTGACCCGTACCTTTGTGTATGTTATGTATGGCTCTCTGAGCCTTAAATAAAGTACTTGTGTCATAGAGTCATATTGTGATGCCTTGTTGTATTTGCACATATCGAGCATATTGTGTGTATGATTGAAATGCTTGGTATGTGTGGGATCTGACTATCTAGTTGTTTATCTTTAGTAGCCTCTCTTACCGGGAAATGTCTCCTAGTGTTACCGCTGAGCCATGGTAGCTTGCTACTGCTCTGGAACACTTAGGCTGGCCGGCATGTGTCCTTCTTCGTTCCGGTGTCTGTCCCTTCGGGGAAATGTCACGCATTGAGTACCGGAGTCCTGTTAGCCCGCTACAGCCTGGTTTACCGGAGTCCTGCTAGCCCAGTGCTACATCCCGGACCCACTTGTTGATGACCGACACGTTCGAAGCTGGGTCATGGATGCCTGTCCCTGTAAGTCTGTGCCACTTTGGGTTTACGACTAGTCATGTCAGCCCGGGCTCCTTATCATATGGATGCTAGCGACACTATCATATACGTGAGCCAAAAGGCGCAAATGGTCCCGGGCAAAGGTAAGGCGACACCCGTGGGGATACCGTGCGTGAGGCCGCAAAGTGATATGAGGTGTTACCGGCTAGATCGATGTGACATCGAGTCGGGGTCCTGACATCAACGCCCAGGGTAGCTTGATGAAGATATCATCACCGGCCTTCAAGTAGGCGCCGGGCTCCGCAGCAGCGGCAGAGGGATCGGCGGTCGGCGCAGCGCCTGGTGCTCCTGCGGCCTCAGGGTCGTCAGTGTGATCGCCCGACCCCTCGCCGGCTTCTGCGGCGGCAGCCTTGGCGGCCTCCTCGCCGGCGGTCTCATCAGCACCGGTCCCTTCCTCGCCGGCGCCCTCTGTCTCCATTGGCTCAGCCGTAGATGGGTCTGAAGAACGAAGAAGGGCGAAAAAACAATCAAAAATCAGAAGAAGAAGAGCCCAAGGGAAAGTTTTTGGACAAGTGAATTACCTGTGCCAAGATCTACAGTTGCGGTCTCGGCCGCCGCAGGATCGACGGTGCTGCCCCTAGCCGGAGAGCGCTCCCTTACCGGGAACTCCTCCCTTGGCGGCGTAGTCGAAGCAGATGGCACTTCGGGACCAGCTTCCGGGCGCTCCTGATGTGGCTGCTTTGCTCCTACACAAATCAACAAGCAAGATATCAACAAAGGAAAAAGCACTCATGCGCGCCCGACAGCAGAAGGCTAACTATGAACTTACGCCGGGGGCTGCGCTGGGGGCTGCTTTGAGGAGTGGTTGCCGGGTCCGTCAAGGTGGTCTCGGACCCACCCCCTGCTGACACGGTGGGGTCATCTTCGATGACAATCACCGCGGCCTTGGCCCTCTTCGCCGCTCTCTGGGCCAGCGTCCTGAAAAGAAAGGAGTCCAGATTGAAGCAAGTCAGATACAAGATAAAAACAGCAAGATTGAAGAACTACAAGAGCACCAAAGAAGCTTACTCTTCTTCCTCCTCGTCGGAGCTGAGCGCGGAAAGATCGAAGTCCGGCTCCCCTCCGGTGCGGCGAGGCGGAGGAGTAGGATCCCTTGCCCGCTTGGCGGGGGCGGTGGCGGTGGCCCTGGAAGATCCCGCTCCAGCCGCCGAGCCGTGCCACACGCTCTACCGCGGCAACAAGGAGAAGATTGTGGTATGGACCAGGCGTCGTTCAAGCAAAGTTTTGCCTTGCCGGGAAGCAAACGCCAGAAAAGCTAAGTTGCCAAAGTTTGAGCAATCAGTTTTTAAATTTTTGAGTTATCTTCCTCGAACGACCCTGCTTTGTATGGAAAACCTGTGCGCAGAGGAACCAACTCGTGGCTAGTTGCGCCCTTACTTTGTTTCGAGTCCGCTCAACAACTTAAGTGTGCTGCATCTAGTCGCGACAAGGTTTCTTGTCGGAAGCAGCGCCGCCAGCAGGCTGCTGAAGTTCCGCACTCAGCGCTCGCGGCTCGGGTGCCTGCGCCGACAAGTTCCCTAGAAGCGTAGGGTAAAAACATACAAAGGAAGGAATCTAGTAGAGGAAATAACATTGCTTGCCGCGGTAGAGCGTGTCGCACGGCTCGGCGGCTGTTGACCCGGCTGCCGCCCCGCTACGTCTGCCGCCCTGCGAAGACGCCTTCTTGGCGGGGCCAGGGGCTCCGCCTGCGGCAAGTTTTCTGAAGGCTCGGGCTCTTCCTCGCCGGCCTCGCTCGGCTCAGCTTCAGAGCCGGCAGGCTCTTCTTCGCCAATGAACTCCACGCGCTCGGCGAGGTTTGCCGCCTCTGCCGCCTCCGCCTCCTCCACAATGAACCCGAACGCGCCCGCGGCAGCTGCGGCCGCAACCTCTTCCGCCCTAGTGGCGATGCGCTGCAGCTCCTCGTCGGTGGTGTCACGGGTGAGGCTCTTCTGCTCGTCAGCGCGGACCAGCACTTCTTCCAAGTTGTCGAAGAACGCTTGCACGACGTCATCCGCAGGCTCTTGCCAAGTTGGAACGATTCCGTGTGAATCGCACAACGGCATCATGGCGCGGATCCGGTCAAGCGAAGAATTATTGCACAATGGAACGACGCCCCTCGGCAGCGTGAATGGGTGCTGGGGATCGCGTTTGAACAACTCCAGGAGCATTGCATCCAGCTCCATGACGGTGAAGTTGTAGTTGAGGCCCGGTCGCAGCCTCATGATGTCCGCCGAGTTCTTGAATTCCCAGGCGGGCCTCCCCCTCTCCTGCAGGGGGGCGATGCGGCGGCGGAGGAAATCTGCGCCTACAGCGCCTATAGTGAGCCCGGCAAGCCTGAGACGAAGGATCCTAGTGATGGCGATCTTCAGCCTCTCGTCTTCCGGGGCCACGTTGCTCCAGTCATTGCCGCGCACTATTGGAGTTTGGCGCACGGCGGTGAAGGGGTGCGGATTCTCCTCAACGATCCAGCACCACTCCGCTCTCCACTCCTCCCACTTGCTGCGGAGCTCACCCTCCGAGTACGCCTCCTTCTTGCCGACTCTCGAGATCCAGGCGATCCCTCCAGCAAGCGGCTCTCCTCTCTCTACCCGAGGTATGAAGAAGTGGCGGAAAAAGGCAACATTGGGGTGGACTCCGACAAAGTTTTCGCACAAATGTGCGAAAACTGCCATGGTCAGAACGGCGTTGGGGGTGAAATCAAGGAGGCGGAAGCCGTAGGTGTTCATGATATCGCAGAAGAACTCCGAGAAGGGCAGGCAGAGCCCGCAATAGAAGAACAGCGCGAAGAATGGGTACCCATTTGGAGCCAGTTTCGAAGCAGCGGCCGGGAGTACCCTCGTGCGTGGATGCGCCCGCGTCTCCGTCGCCCAAAAGAGGTAGAAGTACTCCCTCAGCTCCTTCACGCCGAGCTGGGGGGAGAAGATCGCCCGCTCCTTCCACAGGGCCGCGAGCCGCTGCGCCTCGGCCGACTTCACGCCCTTTCCCTTGTCGGCTTTCAGAGCCATGGCGGAGGTTGTGGCGGAGGTTGACCGCGTTGGTGATGCTGGTGGCAATGGGGGGCAGAGCGCTGCTCTCTCGGCTTCGAGGAGAAGGGGGGAGCGGCGGAGGTATGTGAAGATGGAGTAGTAGCAACCAGCGAGGGGAAAGGAACTGCCCATGTTTCCCCTGCTTATAAAGAGGGACGGGCGGATGTTTCGCCCTTCCGAATAAAGAACCACCCACGATCTCTCCCACGACGCCGCATTCAACGGGTGCCGTTAGGGGAGAGCGCGGTGGATACGGAGCGAGATTCGGCGTGGCCCAGTCCGCGTGTGCCCGTGCCCTGTCTTGGGCCTGGCCCAACAGCGCTCGGCACCGTGTCTGGCCCAGGCCCGGGGGCTCCTGTCGGTGTACTAGAATAAGGGTACCCTAGTACCCCGAACTTGTGCACGGGCAGTTGCAGCACCCCGCGGCAAGGCTTGCCGGGCGAACGCCAAGATGCTCCATGGTTCCCTTGGAGCCATTCAAGAACAAAGTATTTAAGCTCAGGAGACAAGGCCCCGGCAAGAGGAGCTTGCCGGGAAGGCCAACCAAGGCACTCCAAGGAACTTGCCACGACGCGCCACACGCTCCGGCAAGGCAACAAGGCCCCGGCAAGAGGAGCTTGCCGGAAGACCAACCAAAGTACCTCGAGGCCCGGTGAGCGACAAGCTTCCGGACCCGACAAGATAACAGCAGCGGCAAGGCGCTTGCCGCGGCAGGCGGCCACTCTGTGCCCACGCTCCAGCGCATCCACCAACGTGTCGCCCTGGGGGCCTCTCCAGGCGCGCGTGGAGGGAGGCTGTGCAGCCAGCGCTGCGCAGTGGCATGCGAAGCTGACAAGATCGCCATCGTGGCGTACGGTGGCGCCCCTAACGGTCCTTTTCTGCACTGTTTTGGGTGACTCAGACAGGCATTTAATGCCCTTGTCCCCTGCCGTCAGGGTTAGGTAGGGTGCACTATACAAGTAACTGTACCAACCACCTCACTTTTTACATTTGTACCCTTCTCTACGTTGCCACCTGTCGGTGACCCCTTTAGCGTATAAAAGGAGGCCCATGCGCAACGTAGAGGAGGTTCGGTTCGACTGGTTCGCGAAGTTCGACTAGTTTGGAACCCAGAAAAACACTACGCTCTCTCTCTTGATCAAGAACACAAAATAATCAAACAAGCAGCAGTAGGAGTGTTATCTCTCCGGAGAGCTCCGAAGCTGGGTAAACTGCTCGTGTGCTTCGCCTCGATCTGCTCTTCGTGCGATCTCCGCTCCCCGCCGAACCGAAATGGGCTCGGTCCGCCGGCCCCATAGGTGTTCGTGGATTCAGTTTCCCCGACAATTAAGTTCATGGAGAAACAGAGTAATGCAATAAGAACGATGAAATGATGTAGACAAGATCTATTTATGTAGAAATAGACCCCATCATTTTATCCTCTGTAGCAACGATACATATGTGCCGGTTCCCCTTCTGACACTGGGATCAAGCACCGTAAGATCGAACCAACTACAAAGCACCTCTTCCCATTGCAAGATAAATAGATCAAGTTGGCCAAACAGAACCCAACAATCAGAGAAGAAATACGAGGCTATAAGAAATCATGCATATAAGAGATCAAAGAAACTCAAACAACTTTCATGGATAAAAAGAGATAGATTTGATCATAAACTCAAAGTTCAGTGGATCCTAACAAACACACCGCAAAAGAGTTACATAATATGGATCTCAAAGAGACCATTATATTGAGAATCAAACGAGAGAGAGAGAGAGAGGGAGCGAGAGAGGAAGGCTACTAACTATGGAGCCGAAGGTCTAAAAAGAACTACTCACGCATCATTGGAGAGGCCCCAATGGAAGTGGTGAACCCCTCCGTGATGGTGTCTAGATTGGATCTGGTGGTTCTGGACTCTGCGGCGGCTGGAATTAATTTTTCGTTGACTCCCCTAGGGTTTCTAGAATATTGGGGTATTTATAGAGTAAAGAGGTGGTCCGGGGGGCACCCGAGGTGGGCACAACCCACCAGGGGGGGCCTGGGCCTCCAGGCGCGCCTTGGTGGGTTGTGCTCCCCTCGGAGCAGCCCCTAGGTGCTTCTTCAGCCCATTGGTTGTCTTCTGGTCGAAACAAAATCCACAAAAATTTTCACTACGTTTGGACTCTGTTTGGTATCGATTATCTACGATGTAAAAAAACATGAAAAAACATCAACTGGCACTTGGCACTATGTTAATAGGTTAGTACCATAAATGATATAAAATGATTATAAAACATCCAAGATTGATAATATAACATCATGGAACAATCAAAAATTATAGATACGTTGGAGATGTATCAGCATCCCCAAGCTTAATTCCTGCTCGTCCTTGAGTAGGTAAATGACAAAAACAGAATTTTTGATGTGGAATGCTGCCTAACATGTCATCTCATATTATTTTCTTTATAGCATGGACATTTGGACTTTTATATTGTTTGAAGCAATAGTCTAGTTTTGACATGATAACTTAAATACTCAAGCATATCAAGAAGCAACCATGTCTTTCAAAATATCAACGCTAAAATAACCTATCCCTAGCCATCATGCTCAATCATTGATCCATTCATGAAACACACTCGCATATTAACTATACCCAATGATCAAGTACAATCATAGTGCCTGTTAGTTAGTGCTTTTATAAGAGAAGATGGAGACTCAAATTCAAAAATAAAAATTGCATAAAGTAAAAGAAAGGCCCTTCGTAGAGGGAACTAGGGATTTGTAGAGGTTCCAGAGCTCAAAGCGAAAATTGAGAGATAAAAACATTTTGAGAGGCATACTTTTCCCACCAACGAAAACGACTTAGAGTTCCCAACACTTCCCATGCTAGATATATCATAGGCGGTTCCCAAAGAGAAATTAAAGTTTATTCCTTTTTCCACCATACATTCACTTTCCATGGCTAACCGTATCCACGGGTGCCTTCGATACCAACACTTTCCAAGGAATTTATTATTTGACAACATAAAGTAAATTCATTTTTCATTTTGCGACTGGGCATCCCTAATACCTTTGCCTTACTCTCATGCAATGACAAGTGAATAAAGACTCATCGCACATCTAGCATGCAAAATATTATCCACCCCTCATCGCCTCGCGAGCGGTACGAGCACACAAAAGAGAAAATTATTTTGAATATTAGAGATGGCACATACAAATTTTCTTAGAACGGAAAAAGAATACCGCATATAGGTAGGTATAGTGGACTCATATGGCAAAACTGGTTTAAAGGATTTTGGATGCACAAGTAGTGATCATACTTAGTGCAAAATGAAGGCTAGCAAGAGATTGAGAAGCGACCAACCAAAAAATGAATAATCTCATAAGCAAGAATTAAGCATAATTAACACCGAATAATGCACCAAAAGTAGGATATAATTTCATTGCATGACTATTGACTTTCTTGCTTGCATAGGGAATCACAAACCTTAACACCAGTATTCTTACTAAATCATAATTAGTCATCAAGATGACTCACATATCACATCATCATATCTCAAAACTATTACTAAGAAGCAAGTTTATTTTGTCCAATGATCTTCATGAAAGTTTTTATTATATCCTTCTTGGATATCTATCACATTGGGACTAATTTTCATGTGTTGCTTTTGATAAGCTCAAACAAATATAAGTGAAGATCATGAACATAGTATTTCTTTCTATCAAATTAATTTAAGTGAAGAAAGAGAGAATTTCTTGAAAATTTACTAACTCTCAAATAATTATAAGTGAATCAAGAGAACATTGCTTCAAAAATACTAAAGAACACCGTGCTCAAAAAGATATAAGTGAAGCACTAGAGCAAATCCATAGCTCATAAAAATTTAAGTGAAGCATAGAGAGCAATTCTAACAAGTCATGGCATAATTTTGGATCTCTAAAATAGATGTGTCCAGCAAGGAATCAAGACTTAAAACACAAAATAAAACAACCAAAGACTCATATCATACAAGACGCTCCAAGCAAAACACATAGTATGTGACGAATAAAAATATAGCTTCGAGTAAAATACCGATCGTCATTAGAAGAAAGAGGGGATGCCACTCAGCGGCATCCCCAAGCTTAGTTGCTTGATCTATTTGGATAATAGTCTCTTCTTACTCATTCCTTCATCCATCGTAAGATAAGCCAAAACTTGAAAACTTCAATCACACAAAACTCAACAAAACCTTCATGAGATCCGTTAGTATAAGAAATCAAATCACTACTATAAGTGCTTTATCAAACCAATTCATATTTTGTGCTTGTATTATATATACTGTAGTCCAACTTTTAGAATCATCAAAACAAGCACACAACGCAAAGAAAACAGAATCTGTGAAAAACAGAACAGTCTGTTGCAATCTGGATATTTTGAATACTTCTGTACCTCCAAAAACTCTAAAAAATTACGAAGGCCTGGGCAATTTGTTTGTTAACCTTTTGCAAAAAGAATTGGTATTTTATCTCTCTCTGGTTAGAAATGAGAATTGTTTTCATGAGCGCAAACGTTTCTTTTTTCCAGCAAGGTCAAACAACTATCACCCAAGAAGATCCTAAAGGCTTTGCTTGGCACAAACACTAATTAAAGCACAAAAAAACAATAATAATAGTAGCATAATTGTGTTAACACTCAAGAACGGAAAGCAAAAAGCAAAAAATAAATTTTATTCATTGGGTTGCCTCCCAACAAGCACTATTTTTCACGCCCCTAGCTAAGCATAAAGCAAGGATCTAAGTTTTGTCATCTCTGTTCAACTCTTCAACCAAACACTTAGAATTATTCAAAGATTTAGCATAAAGATTTTCAATGACAATACTCCTAGGAACAATTTTAAAGAATTCATTCTTGCCAAAGGGATCTCTTATAACTTCAACAAAATCCGAGTGAATGCTAATCATCTTAAGTTCCTCTTTACTATTAATTAGAAGTTCCACCCTTGTTCTTAGTAACTTGAGTAGTCTTACCGATATTTACGGGAGTTGTTTCAATAGTTTTAGTGGAAGCAAAAGCCGTTCTCAAATTACTAAAGATTTCTTCTAGTTTATCAATCTGAGACGGACTTTCTTCAATGCTTTCATGAATTACCGTTCCCTTTTCGTTAAACAACTTAAAATCTCCTCCCGCTTTTGAACCAATTTTAGTAGAAAAAATATGCATATCTTTTTATCCAAGTTTTCAGTATGTTCTTGAGTAAGCATTTTCTTTTCAATAGCATCTAATCTTTCCATGACATGCTCAAGAGTCAAAGTTGTTTCATTAATCATAAGAGGTGGTGAACCCACTAAATTTCCCATAGCATTGAAAGCATCAAGAGAGGGACACATCAAGAAATTTCCATCGGTAATCGTATCAAGGACGAATCTATACCAAGTGGTGATTCCCACATAAAAACAACGAGGAAGAACAATGGTAGATTGCTTACCGATAGATCTATTATGAGCATTGCAAATTCTATACTAGGCATCTTTTAAGTTTTCTCCTCCCCTTTGTTTAAAGGTGATAACTTCGTTCTCCGGAGTCCATGAAATAGAGGAAGAACTATCCATGATGATAATAACTGCAAACAAGAGTGCACACACACAAAAAATTAGATCCGGCAAGAAACGGCGAACGAAAAAGAAGGCGAATAAAACGGGAAATTTTTGTGAAGTGGGGGAAAGGAAAACGGGAGGCAAATGGAAAATAATGTAAATTGCGAGGAGATGAGATTTGTGATTAGGAACCTAGTATACGTTGAAGATCCTCCCCGACAACGGCGCCAGAAATTACTTTTGATGCGGCTTGAAGCTACGTCGGTATTTGCCCAAAGAGGAAGGGATGATGCAGCACAGCAATGGTAGGTATTTCCCTAAGTTATGAAACCAAGGTTATTGAACCAGTAGGAGAACCAGGCAACAACACATAAACGACACCTGCACACAAATAACAAATACTCGCAACCCGACGTATTAAAGGGGTTATCAATGCCTTTCGGGTAACGGCGCCAGAAATTGGCAAACAGCCATTAATAAATTGTAGTAGATTGATAGATCGAACACCAAATAAAATAAATAAGAATAAATTGCAGCAAGGTATTTTTGCATTTTTGGGTTTACTAGATCTGAAAATAAAAGGAAAATAAAATCGATCGCAAAGGCAAATAATATGAGAAAGAGACTAGGGGCCGTAGGTTTCACTAGTGGCTTCTCTCGAGAAAAATAGCAAACGGTGGGTAAACAAATTACTGTTGGGAAATTGATAGAACTTCAAATAATCATGACGATATCCAGGCAATGATCATCATATAGGCATCACGTCCAAGATTAGTAGACCGACTCCTGCCTGCATCTACTACTATTAGTCCACACATCGATTGCTATCCAACATGCATCTAGTGTATTAAGTTAATGGACAAAAGGAGTAATGCAATAAGAAGATGACATGATGTAGACAAGATCTATTTATGTAGAAATAGACCCCATTTTTTATCCCTAGTAGCAACGATACATACGTGTCGGTTCCCTTCTGTCACTGGGATCAAGAACCGTAAGATCGAACCCACTACAAAGCATCTCTTCCCATTGCAAGATAAATAGATCAAGTTGGCCAAACAAAACCCAAATATGGGAGAAGAAATATGAGGCTATAAGAAGTCATGCATATAAGAGATCAAAGAAACTCAAATAACTTTCATGGGTAAAAAGAGATAGATCTGATCATAAACTCAAAGTTCATCGGATCCAAACAAACACACCGCAAAAGAGTCACATAATATGGATCTCCAAGAGACCATTGAATTGAGAATCAAATGAGAGAGAGGAAGCCATATAGCTACTAACTACAGACCTGAAGGTCTACAAAGAACTACTCACACATCACCAGAGAGGCACCAATGGAAGTGGTGAACCCCTCCATGATGGTGTCTACATTGGATTTGGTGGTTCTGGACTCTGCAGCGGCTGGAATTGATTTGTCGTCGACTCCCGTAGGGTTTTTGAAATATTGAAATATTAATAGAGTAAAGTGGTGGTCCGGGGGGCAACCGAGGTGGGCACAACCCACTAGGGCGCGCCTGGGCCTCCAGGCGCGCTCTGGTGCATTGTGCTCCCCTCGGAGCAGCCCCCAGGTGCTTCTTCGGCCCGTTGGTTGTCTTCTGGTCCAAACAATCCACAAAAAGTTTCGCTGCGTTTGGACTCTGTTTGGCATTGATTATCTGCGATGTAAAAAATATGCAGAAAACAACAACTGGCACTTGGCACTTGGCACTATGTCAATAGGTTAGTACCAAAAAATGATATAAAATGATTATAAAACATCCAATATTGATAATATAACAGCATGGAACAATCAAATATTATAGATACATTGGAGACGTATCAAGGAGCTACACGTGTATGAGTGTGCGGGTGTCTGAATCCTTTCTACAGTTACCATGGGCCTCTTTTTATAGATAATGGGGTCACCGCAGTGGCAAATCAATCTTTACATACTGATTAGATTTCAAACAGTGCTATAATATCTAACTCTGCAGGGTGACAGAGCACATTAAACGCACTACTCAATGTCACATCACAGCTCGCCCGGCAGGCCCCACCGGTGTGTTTTGCTAGTTTCGCGCTTGCTTGTTAGACACGTCTCAGGATGGGTGTGGCTTGGAGGTATTTCTGTAGGAAGTGGTCGACATGTGGCAAAGAACAGCCACTTAGTCACTTTGCGGATTTACACCACACTAATCGATGACTTGTGTCGCTCGTGAGGTGGAGCGATGGAGCAGTTTGCCTCCGTAAGTCCTAGTAGGCCTGCCGGGATGATTTGGGGGCTTGCTTCCAGGGGTAATCCCATCCTCCCCAGGCTCGGCTGCCCAGCAAGGGAGGTTCTTCTCAAAGTTGTATCTTGCCTCTTTGGCTATTCTTGGTCTTCTTGATCAACACTTTGAGCCTTCAAAGAACTGATTTGTCGTGCTCCAATCTGATCTTGGTGCTGAAATCTTGTTCTTGCGCATGTGCACAGTCTGGGCAACGGACCCAGGGTTTGTTTCATCGTCATTCTCCAAAACAAGAAGGCCTTGCTTAAGGGTGTTGTGGACTCCTTCAATGAGCTCAAGGGCGGCTACAAAGTTTGGACTAACCGTCTTGTGGTGACCGTGAAAAACCTCACAATATAGTTATCTGCCATGGGCTTGCCAGAATTTCGCTTCTCCACCAATGAATGGGACACCGCCGGCACCAGGCTTAGTGTATTATTCAAAAGTCTAGTCGAGGCGTTGGAAAATCAACAGGAGGCTCGAGCAGTACATCTTGCCACTAAGTCCCACAGGCTTTGTGGGACATGCTCTTCAAGATACTCGTTAAACTTGTCTACCTAAATCCTGACATCGACATCTCCATGGCCTTCCAGAGCCTGCCGCAGGGAGCGGACAACAACGCTGCCAAAGAGCTCATCGCGCCATTTGCCAACAAGGTCACTGAAATCCCTAGGACTGAGGCCAACATAGGCACTAGCCCTTTCCTCGTGCTATTTGGCTACAAGTGCAGTTCATGTAAAAGATAGATATATCTTAAGTTAGAACTGCATTTGGCTTGTGATGTAATAACTTGCTCTCTGATGGATGGATGTGTACTATCTCCCTTGTCTTATTTTGTCTTTGCATGATTTTTGTACCCTACGATTGCCGGAAACTTGCCAGTGTGCACACTCTTGCCGCGAGGTCTTAATGAATAGGTCCTTAGCAGCCTGCTGGAAGTGCCGCTGCTGGCAAGGTCACACTTGACGGTCATAGCGCAGCTACATAAGTGGTCGTGCGAAGTCGAAACAAACTAAGAGCGCGACTGGTTATGACAAGGTTCCTTAGCGTGCAATTTTATCATACAAAGGCCAAAATTGTTCAAAGAAGAAATGCAACTACAACAAAGAATCTATTTCAAAGTTTTCAACTTAGCTTTTCTTTGTTGCACTTCTTGTCGCAAAATGATAACTTGAACGTCACTTGTGGCATCCATACCGTCACTCCCTGTAATGCCCCAGACATACCTGCCGGTGGTCGTTACTCCTGGCGGGATCTAGACTGGCCCCACAGATCAATACTAGTTTTTTCTGTGCACTTTGTCCTCACTCGTGCGCACCCGGGAGCAACTTCCCGGTCGATCACCCATCCTGAAACTACTCCAAGCTGAGCACGCTTAACTTTGGAGTTCTTTCCGAATGGGCTCCCGGAAAAGAAGGAATTCCTTATTGATATGAGTAGTCTATCATCCCTCATAAGCCAGGCTATGACATACACCCCCACTCAGAGGAACCGACGTCCTCGTTGGGCCACATGAATATTCCCTCTTGGAACATACGTATGTGCATCCAGTCCGGTACATGTGCCATGCCGTGTGCCATGACGGGTCACAAACGTCATGAACAACATGACCGCGCACCTTTCCGCAAACATCCGTGTAACCATGAGGGTCGGCTCTGATACCAACTTGTAACGCCCCGGACACACCTGCCGGTGGTCGTTACTCCTGGCGGGATCTAGACTGGCCCCACAGATCAATACTAGTCTTTTCTGCACACTTTGTCCTCACTCGTGCGCACCCGGGAGCAACTTCCCGATCGGTCACCCATCCTGAAACTACTCCAAGCTGAGCATGCTTAACTTTGGAGTTCTTTCCGAATGGGCTCCCAGAAAAGAAGTAATTCCTTATTGATATGAGTAGTCTATCATCCCTAATAAGCCAGGCTATCACACTCCCCCCGGGATACTTTCATGTGAGGAACCTTCTGTCCTTTGAGAAAATAAAAAGAGCAAAGAGGAGGCTGGAAACCTTGACGGTTCGTTAAACATTTTGTACAAGGAAAAATGTAACACAACCCTACATACAACCTGTACAGATATATATGTATTTCACAAAGGGTTGTGAAACACTTATCTTTATTTCACTATGCATAGGGTCTGCGCCTGCCTTAGTACAGAGGATTACATGTCTTGTCGACAAACTTGTACAAAAGAGGTTGCCTAGATGCCCAGTAACCGCACCTTACGGGTAGAATTCGCGAAGATGCTCAATATTCCATGAGTTATGCACTGAAGTGTCATCTTTGGTCTCTAGATGGACTACGCCGGGTCTGGCGACTCATGCTACCCGGTAAGGGCCTTCCCACTTTGGTGTCAACTTGTTTGATCCCTTTGCAGATTGAATCCGACGAAGAACGAGGTCACATTCCTCAAAGCTCCGGGCATGCATTTTGTGACTATGATAGCAGCCCAAAGATTGCTGGTAGCATGCAGCATGCACAACAGCCCAGGGACGATCTTCCTCGAGGAGCATGCCATCATCATGACACATTTGCTCTTGCTCAGCTTCGTCAAAATCTCGCACTCAAGGTGACCAGTATGTGAGTTCTGTGGGGAGCACTGCTTCTGCACTATAGAGTAGGGAGAAGGGTGTCTCACCGGTGGCTCGACTTGGTGTCATTATGAGTGACCAAAGAATCGCTGGCAACTCATTGATCCAGCCACTTCCACACTTGCGTGGCCTATCAAATGTTCTTGTCTTGAGTCCTCGCAACACTTTACTATTTGTCCTCTCGACCTGGTCATTTCTTCTTGGGTTAGCAACTAATGCAAAACATATTTTGCTACTAATGACTTGACAGCATTGCATGAAGGCATGACTCGTGATCTACGTGCCATTGTCAGTGATCACCCAGTTGGGCACACCAAAATGGCAAACTAGTCCTTCGAAGAACTTTGTGGTTGCTAATAACCCACAAGTATAGGGGACCACAACAGTTTTTGAGGGTAGAGTATTCAACCCAAATTTATTGATTCGACACAAGGGGAGCCAAAGAATATTCGCAAGTATTACGAGTTGAGTTGTCAATTCAACCACACCTGGAAGACTTAATATCTGTAGCAAGGTGATCAGTAGCAAAGTAGTATGCTAGTTTGATAGTAACAGTAACAGTAGCAATAGTAATAGTAGCAGTTTTGTAGTGATCATAAAAGCGACAATGATGAAAGTAACGTAGGAAAGATCAATATATGAAAAGTGTAGGCATTGGATCGGTGATGGATAATTGAGTTTGATGATATTCATCATGTAGCAGTTATAACCTAGAGCGAAACAAAACTAGCTCCAATTCATCAATGTAATGTAGGCATGTATTCCGTACATAGTGATGCATGCTTATGGAAAAGAACTTGCATGAAATCTTTTGTCCTACCCTCCCGTGGTAGCATGACATAAGGAAACTAAGGTGTATTAAGGCCTCCTTTTAATAGACAACTGGAACAAAGCATTTGCACTCAGTGAAATACATGAACTCCTCAAACTAAGGTAATCACCGGAAAGAATCCCAATTGTTGTCACCTTGGGGTATGCGGATCATAAATCGTAATAGGTGTGTATAACTTGCAAGATAAGATCAAGAACACACATATATTCATGAAAACATAATAGGTTCAGATCTGAAATCATGGCACTCGGGCCCTAGTGACAAGTAGTAAGCATAGCAAAGTAATAGCAACATCAATCTCAGAACATAGTGGATACTAGGGATCAAGCCCTAACAAAACTAACTCGATTACATGGTAAATTTCATCCAACCCATCACCGTCCAGCAAGCCTACGAAGGAATTACTCACTCTCAGAAGTGAGCATCATGAAATTGGCGGTGAAGGAAGGTTGTTGATGATGACGGCATGGGATTCCACCCTCTAGAGCCCCAAAAGGACTCCAGATCATCCCTCCCGATGAAGAACAGGAGGTGGCGGTAGCTCCATGTCGTAAAACGTGATGAATCCTTCTCTTTGATTTTTTTCTTGGCGAATTGGTATATATGGAGTTGGAGTTAGAGTGGCCGGAGGTCCAGGGGGCCCACAAGCCTGCAGGGCATGCCCTTGAGCTTGTGGTTCCTGGGTGTCCCCTTCTAGTATATTCTTCCACCAGTATTTTTTATATATTCCACAAAAATTCTTCATAAATTTGTAGGGCAATCTGAGAACTTTGCTTTCTGCACAAAAACCACACCATGGCAATTCTGCTAAAAACAACATCAGTCTGGGTTAGTTTCATTCAAATCATGCAAATTAGAGTCCAAAACCAGGGCAAAAGTGTTTGGAAAAGTAGATACGACAGAGACATATCAACTCCCCAAGCTTAGCTCATTGCTTGTCCTCAGGCAATTCAGTTAACAAAATCAACATGACAAAGAAAATCTTTTACAAACTCTGTTTGATCTTGTTGTAAATATGCCTAACCATTGTTCAGGTTTTCAGCAAAGTGTATGAACTAACCATATTCACGATAACATTTATGTCTTGGACTTAACACGGCAGATGCCGTAGCAAAAGGACTTAGGTGTGGATGACCCGGAATCCGCAACCCGCCAGGACCAAGAGAACTGAGTAAAGGGACGGTTTGCAAACTGCCACATAGAATTTGTGCGCAGAAAAACACTTATTCTTTTTGTGTCGTCCGACGCCTTGTAATAGGCTAGCCAAAAACAATGATCTGCCATGCCATCGTGCATGTTTATTTGTATAATACTTTAAACCGCTGATCTAATGTTGAAGATCTGCTCCTTATGCTCATAATATTATCAATGACGTAGGTCATATTATCATATTCTCTCCACACAAGTAGATAAGATGTTCCCTGGTGGTTCACGCCAGGGTAGGTCATGATGTCCCATATAAAAACTTTCTGGTGACTTTAAAGTCTGTAACCAGGGCGGGTTATCAAACCTCGCCTATTCATCCCACAATTTACAAACATACCTGGAAGATTGGCTCAAATTGCCGGCTTATATCGCCCCATCCAGTGAGGGTGACAACCCAAGTATTCATAAGCGCATAATTCCAACTGCACAATCAAACTATACTCGCAACTTAGCGTCCAAAGCCAGTACGGGTTATGAAAACTCCAAATATGCTCAAACATGAGTCACAAATATTAAGGCTACATGGCCTGAATTGTTTTTAAACCATATGTTAATATGGAACAAGGATATGAACCCAAAAAAATGTTCAGACAATAACAAATCAAAAAAACAAGGCTTTTCATAGGGCGGCAAGCTGAAATTTCAAGCATTTTCATGGGCAGCACAACCACTAAGTTAATCCTTCATTCAACTCTGTAAGTCGGCCCTCACATGACCAACCGCCGCTTTAACCTCGACAAGTTCAAGGTCTTTTACAAGATTGACTGTTGAGAGTAGGGCGGGTCATTCCATGATTACCTAGGTGGAGTGACAAGGACACGGACAGGATAACCCAGAATTTGGTGAGTACACATGGAATGCGGGCCGATCATGAGGGTAAACAAAGCTATGTTCATCAAACAGGAAGCCCCCAATTAACCCATAATAATCCATCAAGGAAGGATACCATGTTTGAACTGCACACTGCAACAAGTTCTCTTTGGTAACCTTTTAACTTGGGCAGGAAGCCCCGAAGTCATTTGCAACAAGGCGTATAAGTCGGATCAAAATGGTTGTTACAGCTATGCTCAATTAGTAGGAAGCCCCCATGTAATTTGTAACAAGGCATGTAAGTCGGATCAAGAGGGTAGTCACAACTATGCTCAATGAGTAGGAAGCCCCCATGTAATTTGTAACAAGGCGTGTAAGTCGGATCAAGCGGGTAGTTACAGCTATGCTCTATGAGCAGGAAGCCCCCAAGTGATCTTATGAACGGACAATAAAGACTCAGATACTCAGAAATGAAATGATAGAGGCCCTCAGTTATTAGGGATGCCGACTTTATTATACTGATCACAATATGTACATTGATGAAAATATGTACAACACGAGAACTTGTGCAACACGAGCGTTTTCCGTGGATTCCACATTTTGTGCTCATTCCTTGGTTGCACGACCCCATTTATCTACTTGTTTCACTTGCGGATTTGTGAATCTTTTCCAACATTATTGACTCTTGCTAACAATTTGCATCAAAATTTTGTTCCACTATCCTCACCGAGCTCCACCATAATCTTCTACTTGTAGGTGTGAGAAACAAACCCAGTTCCAATTCTACTATTGTGGCATTACATTGAGTGACACTTGTTACATCCTCAATCCTTGGAAAAGGTAACTTCGGTATTGTTCTCTCATTTTCCTACTCACTCCACTTGGTTATGATGGATAGGCCAACTTCGTCGATGAACCCGCTTTTCGAGGAGCAAGAAGGTGATCACGACTACATCACCAAAATGCCCATCTTTGGACCACAACAAGCAATGCGAGGCATTGAGCGACTCGCTGTTGATATTCACCAATGCGAAGCATGAACAAGGGACTGCAATGAAACCAAGTTGGATGCACAATTGGATGACATCCGACACGTGTGGGCCAACCACAAGTCTTCTTCCTCTTCTTCATCTTCACGGCAGAGACGTTTAAGTCGCAAGTCTTTGTTACAGCCATGCGATGCAAGTACCACGCGGCACCATCATCATCTTTGAGGCGACCACCAAGACCATGGACAAGACCATGAAGAGCGACCTTCGGGACGAGAGATGGCTTATCTTCCACCCCCGTGCACACGGGCCTTGGACCCCCGTGCACACGGCCTCCAACGCCCTCATGCGCACAGGCCTTACAGAACCACAACATCAACAACAAAGTTGTGGCCTCTTCAACAATTGTGGCATCTTCGCCAAGTGCTATCAAGGCATCTTCGCCTTTGGACGTATGGCATCTTCGCCTACTTCCCACGAGTACACCTACTTCGACATCATCGAGTCCAAGGCGATCACCCACGAGCGAGGGCGACACATCCATCTTCGGAAGCCCCTCATGGAAGACGTCCAAGCATGGGAACTTCCCTTCGGTCATGGAGATGAGCTACGAGGTCCCACATTATATGGACTTCATACAAGACGATGACAAGCCAGTCGAGCAAGGTCCATCCCCTTCAACAACGGCGACGAGCGCGAACCTCTTCAACAACACGAAGACGCCACCCCATTGGGACTCATACTCCGATTCTAGCTACGACACCGTACATGAGACCTTATCTTTGGTCTTGGAGGAGAGTGATGATGTGCCATCCTCGCCTTCATCCATGGCTACGACCACGACATGATTGAGCATGGAGACATTTGGACCTACATCTCTCCGACACCCACATATGACGAGATGCCCCATTTCCCATGTGAGGAGAGCCACCCCACCATGAGTGATATGAGTGATTACACCATATGTGACATTGAGAGCATTTCCTATAAGAGGATGAGTGTGACCACCACTAGTCCCACACATGAGTTTATGCCACACATCCTTTGTGAGGTTGAGAGCCATTTGAGTGAATCCACCAACCATATGAGTGAGAGCATCTTACCGGGAGTGAGTGAGTTAGTTGATACGGCATGTGAGGCCACTATGATTTCTAATGACTTAACCTCTACTCCGAGTGTGCTTTCTTCTTTGGTGCTAGGTCTCCCACGTGACGACATGCCTACCCTCGATGAGTCCATACCTCCAACAATGACGGCGATGGCCATGGTAATATGATGCACCCCCACATGGTTCCATCACGATGAAGATGACCACGACTCGGTCTTGGACACTTCACCTACACCACATGATTGGAGCTCCAAAGGTAACATAGGTGATGGTGCTTCACTTGTCCCACTAGTGGACTATTCTCACAATGATTGCTTCCATGATGTTGACACACCTATTACCATACTTCATGCTAGTGCGACTTCATCATGGCATGACTTACCTATTTTGTGATGAATCTGATGATGAGCATGTTGAGTTGCCTAGTTGTGATGCTATGCTCCATAGGATACCATGTGAAAATTCTTTTGGTCACATCATGTTTGACAATCCTTTAACCTTGTCATATGCTATGAGTGAGATATCCCATATTGCATCATTTCAATCTCAACATAGTAGCTATGCATGCCCCATTAAAATAAATCTTATTTGCACATATGGCATAGATAATGAGATGATGGTTATTGGATTGTGTTTCTCTTGTGATGATATTGCCATGCTTCCTTTAAATGATTTGTGCAATTCATCCACTATGCCATGCCATGATCACATTATTGCGCATATGCATTGTTTTGGATGTTGTCAATATTCTCCATGTGATGTTTCCACTAATGATCATGAGCAGACCCCCATAGTTTCCTCATACATATTAGGAGATTTTGATGCATTCCATACTTTGCATGATTCCCATGATTGTGTACACCTTATGCATTCCATGAATGACAATGCTCCAGATATTTACCATGATTCATTACACATCTTGAGTCTCCATTATGCTATACATAACAACAAACCCATCATGATGGATGACATGTTTCTCTATCACGCATCTCATTTATTTGAGCATTGGATATTTTGTGCTAACCAACACAAGCACATGCGCATCATGATGGATGATGTGTACATCTACCACGCACACACAATTTTCCCTTTGTTTTTGTTGTGTGTAGGTACTCATGTATACTCGTCAACCTCGCAATCCCAAGAGTTGAAGAAACGAGCTCTTGAGAGCAACGATGATTTGGGATCCCGTGGATTGTCCTTCCTCCCATTCTCTTCGCGCAACGACTACACGCATCTCTTCTACTTGGCTCTCACACGGCTTTGGGTTATATATCACTTGTTATGTTATGCCCATTTTCTCGTGTTCACTTTGCATGATATGCCTCTTTCCATGCCTTTTCCATGCAATTGTGACCCTTGCTTGCACTTACATGTGATTCACCATTATACTACTTCTATGTGTATTTGCATGGTTGGTGGAGATCCTTGTTGCTATTGCCATGTTTATCATGTGCCTCATGCTATTCATGCTTGTTGTGTTGGGAGAGTCATGATGTCCCTTTGCTATCTACACATGGCCTCTCGCCAATACAATGATGATAGCTTCATCATATCTTGCTTCATGCTTGTGCTATGTCATGTGAATTATTCATGCCGACCATTTGCACACATGACATGCTTGCATGATTCCTACTAGTATGTTGCATCTTCACACTACTAGCTTGCACCACATGATTGACTTGCTTGCCTCACACATATTGAACAATTACTATTTCCTTTGTGTTGAGTGCCATGATATCTTCACTACACCATATGCACATGCTTGGATTGTCCTGCACTTGCCCCATGTGTTTAGACATCTCATTATATTTGGTGTTGTGAATGCTTCATATGCATACCATAGACCATTTGTTGAGCGCCTTATGCATGCTTTCTATGAGTTTGAGGAAGATGCTTATTCTCTTGACACACATATTTGCATCGCTACCTCACATTTACATGCTTTTTTCCATGATGTCCTTGATTTCGCTCAATTTATGTGCTTTCGTGCCATGTCACAATCCTTTATTACACCATATGCTAGGCATGAGGATGACACTTGTTCGGTGAATCACCACTTGAATGCTTGGTTTTGCACTAATGCTAACCACATTAGTTTTTCCAAGTGTTTGTTGTTCGTGCACCTTTTGAAGGAATCACAAGACGATGCGACATTGGAGAGTGCACATTTGGAACTACAAGATGACGAATGCTTGGTGACCGTCCACTTCTGCACGACACCATCATCTCTTTTCCATGGTGATTTGGATTTTGATCCATGGTCGGATCTTTCCCAAGGAGGAGGGGATGATGCGGAGCATCCTATGGACATAACCATGTACACCTTCATAGAACATCAAGCTCCAAGTGGACCTACCGGAATTAGGGTGAACCCGTTCTTCTTCAAGAATATCATGAATATCCATTGGCATTGCTTGCTACCTCACCAAAGTGCTCTATGTGTCCTTATATACGAAGACCAACGACCACAAGTTGGTGAGGAACACCGCAAAGGAGTAGGAGAAGCACCACAAGGACACGAGGAAGAAGGAGAAGCACGACAGGAGCTGGACAAGAAGTCCCAGGTGACCCCGTGCGCACGGGCCCCCCGAGACCCCGTGTCCACGGGCTACACAGGGAGCTGGCGCTGGAGCACCCCGTGTGCACGGGCATGTACCGTGCCCACGGGACCCCGTGTGCACGGGCCCAACTTACCTCGTGCACACGGGCCCATCAGGATGGACGGCTGCGAGCTGCTGTTGGGCCTCCTCTTCGTCCCCTCCATCCACCTACCTATATATTCCGTACCTAGACCATTTGTTAGGGGTAGCAAAGTATATGTGAGACATTTGTGAGCTTTGCTCCTTGTATCCCCTCCTCTTGGAGATCTAGACCCCTCTTGGGAAGAATCCTTTGGATTATCAAGCCCTCCTCTTGGAGAACATCAAGATCAAGACCTCACCTAGTGGGAAGAACTTACCTACTGCTATTTTCCTTGAATTGTTCATGTAATCTGGTGGATCTCATGTGTGCTACTCTAGTGGATGTGATATTTGGGTTTGTTTGAGTGTTCTGTTTCTTGTGCTCTTGAGTGTTCTTCCTCTTTTCCCCCTCCAAGTGTGAAAAGATCCCCTCTAGGGTTTTGCCCTACAACACGAACTTTTGTTGGATTTTATCCATGGATTTGCTTGGTTTCAAGTGGATCTAGCATCTCCCCAAGTTTCCCCATCTTTCATCCACGAAATCTCCTCAATTTTGACCCCAAATCCCCAAATTCCGCCCAAAATCGCATCCCGAAACTCGCATCTCGCGTTGACCCCAACCCACCGGACGACCGACCTTTTTCGGATGTCCGGAGCCCCAGGAAACACCGGACGTCTGACCTTTTCCAGACATCCGAAACCCCTAACCCGAGCCAAATTTACGGATTTCTGAGCCCACCCGGACGTCCGGTCCCCGGACATCCGTCCTTTTACGGACGTGCGTAACCTGTAGATATTGACTTCGGCTGATTTTTGTTTCGGCCATAACTAATTCATCCGAACTTCGATTTTGATGTTCTTTAGCTCGTTTTGAAGCTCTTGACATCCCCCTTCCCACAAAAAACCACCAACATATTTTGACTCCATAATGTTTTTGGAATTTTGGCATCTTTGCCTAGGGCCTCCAGCACATCATCTGCTATACCACCACCGACTTCCGCAACCTAACCATTTTTGTTCCCCATCTCATTAGTGGTTGCTTGAGGAGTGATTTGAGTCTCCTAAGGTTTCTATGCTACTTAGGGATGGTTGCTTCTTCATCAACCACCATCACCACCATAACTTCCACATAGTTTTGCCCACCTCACACTCCCGCCACCCCAACTTACCCCAATTTTGTTTGTGTTGTGAGTTGTATCTCCTAAGGTGTTTCGGCTACTTAGGGACCGTGCTTCCAACTCCGACACCGTGTATAGTCCACCACCTTTCCCTCCATTTCTGCATCCCGCTACCACCATTTTGACATTTGACGTTTGAGATTTTGAGTTCATGGTTTTTCCGTTTCCTAAGGTGTTTCGGCTACTTAGGGACGAGTCTCCATCATCTTGATATCTCCATCAAGATCACCGCCAATCATCATTGACACGGACAGTAACCTCCATATCATATTGGTATCATGGTATCCCTCCATTGTATATTCCCTTTCCATTGCGTTGATAACACCTAGCCCATTTTGCCTCACTTGACTATCGAGACTAGACATTTGAGAATTGCCGGCAACGTTACTTGTGCACATTAGTGATCTACACCTCCCATTGCATATATACCGTATCATATTGGTATCATCATATCATCTCTTGTGCCTCAAGTTTGTTCCCGCATATATACAATTGCTATCTTGGTTTGTGCATTGTGCCAAAGTGGCCATACAAAAAAAACAAGAATAAGCTCTTAAGCAAAAGAGTGAACAAAGAGCTCGTAAGCAATAGCCATAGCATCATACCACATTGCATATAAGATCATCTTGGATCACCTTGTGAGAAACACTGGGAACCATACATACATAACATACTTGGGATAGAAAGTTATCCATTTTGCATCTTATAGGTTGTGCACAAGTGTCGTATCTGCCTATTGAGATATCGTGCTAGCGTCTCTCTTGAGTTGTGCAAAAAGAGCGTTTTCCGTGGATTCCACATTATGTGCTCATCCTTGGTTGCATGACCCCATTTATCTATCCGTGTGTGTGTTTCCGTGTGCCACATATTGCTATTGGTCTACTTGTTTCACTTGCAAATTTGTGAATCTCTTTCAACATTATTGACTCTTGCTAACATTTTGCATCAAATTTTTTGTGCCACTATCCTCACTAAGCTCCACCAAAAGCCTTATTTGTGTAGGTGTGAGAAACCGACAAGAATTGGTACCAATTGTGCTATTTCCTTGTCCACATTGGAGTGATCATTGATCCACTTTCAACTTCGGTCAAGGTACATTTGGTATTCATTCTTCTCTTTCTACCACTCACATTTTTATCTTGGAGTGATGGATAGGCAAGGCATTTCCTCTCCGGTATTCCACAACAACGACGGCGTGAACAACTACATCACCAAAGCGTCAATCTTCGATCTACAACGACAAATGCACGGCGCACAATCAAGATTGCGAGAGTGATAGAGGCGAGGGTGTCCCGTCTTTCGATGAGTTGGTGGCTATCGATTTGGAGGAAGTTGACTTTGACGATCCGACTATGAACGTGCGAGGACGTCGCACCTTAGCAATCACTAAACCAACTCCGAGAGGTTATTGACCACGCCGGAGCACGATCAACCTGACCACGAAGGTCTATTTCCTGCAGGCAAACAAAGAACAAGCAAGAAACTAAGATTTCAATATGGATATTTCGAATATACGAGGAAAGCTTTATTGATCAAAGGTGGGGTTCTGTGACGTCTTGGTATGGTCGTTGGACACAAACGAAGTACGCGAAGTTGCAGCTATGGCTAACTTTTAATCTAAACAAAACCCAAAGTCTAAACAACTCCCTAAGAGTTGTATATATGGAGGAAGAGGGGGGGGGATTTCGTGGCCCTTGGAGGAGGGGTCCGAAACCAACCCTAACTCTTGTTTCCCCACACATACGGACTCTAAAAACAGCCTACACTTAAGTATTTTGAAAATACATGGGCCTGGCCCAATAATAAGGTGATGCATCACCTAGAATAGCCTCTGGACGAAATTTATGATGTGACATCTTGTATATTTCGTCCAAGGCTTCATGCACTCCTTATGGTGGCTTCTAAGTCCTGAAATCATCACTTGTAACTCCGTTCTTGATCCCCTTGCGCATGCCATCATCTCCATGCTTGGTCTTGCTCAAGTGTTCATCCCTCTTATCCATGACAGGCCCTTCATTTGTAAGGAAAAAAATGTATCCAATTTAGGCAGCATCATATTCTCATGAACATTAGAATCATTACCAAGAAAGGAAAGTACCTGATAATTTAATTGGCGTGCGCGAGCTCTAGTAATTAGCCCAGTATGTATAGCAGCAGGGGTTGTGGGTGTAACAATGGTATTGATGTCCTCATAATCCTCCCCTTCTTGAAATGAAGTCGACCTCGATGGAAGCTCATCTTCCTCACCCAAATAAGGCTTCAAATCTGCAATGTTAAAAGTGGGACTAACCCCAAAATCTGCAGGCAGCTCAAGTTTATATACATTATCATTTATTTTCTCTAACACCTTAAAAGGACCATCGGCACGTGGCATTAGCTTTGATTTGCGCAAATTAGGAAATATATCCTTACGCAAATGTAACCAAACAAGATCTCCAGGTGCAAACACAACATGCTTTCTACCCTTATCTCCAGCAAGTTTATATTTAGCATTCATACACTATAATACCCACGTGTCAGAGCACGACTTAGAGGCATAACCGCATTATAGGCAATGTCGCAAGAGGGGTAATCTTTACACATCCCATGTACTGAATAAGAAAAGAGGTACATAGTTGGCTTACAACCACCACTTCACACAATAACATAAATATAGCATTACAATCATCCAGATACAATCAAGGTCCGACTATGGAACCAAAATAAAGACAACCCCAAATGCATAATATCCCCGATCGCCCCAACTGGGCTCCACTACTGATCGTATGGAAAGGAAACATAGTATTGTCCTGAGTCCTCATCAAACTCCCACTTGAGCTCAGTCGTATCTCCTGGAATGGTATCATCGGTCCCTACATCTGGTTTTGCAAGTAATCTGTGAGTCACGGGGACTCAGCAATCTCACACCCTCGCGATCAAGACTATTTAAGCTTAATAGGTAGGGAAAAGGTATGAGGTGGAGCTGTAGCTAGCACTAGCATATATGGTGGCTAACATACGCAAATGAGAGTCAGAAGAGAAAGGCAAGGAACGGTCGAGAATCTATGATCAAGAAGTGATCCTAGACTACTTATGTTCAAACATAACACGAGACCGTGTTGTCTTCCCAGACTCCGCCAAAAAGAGACCATGACGGCTACACGCGTTGTTGATCCATTTTAATTAAGTTAAGTTTCAGGTTTTCTACAACCGGACATTAACAAATTCCCAATCTTCACCTCTAAGTTCTGGGATTCCTTTCAGAAGGCTATGGGCACCAACATTCGCTTCAGCACAGCTTTTCATCCTCAAACTAGTGGCCAAGTCGAGCGAGTCAATCAAATTCTTGAAGATACGCTCAGGGCTTGTGTCATTTCTTTCGGTATGAAGTGGGAAGATTGTCTTCCATATGCCGAGTTCTCCTACAACAACAGCTTCCAAGCGAGTTTGGGCAAGGCCCCATTCGAGATTCTCTATGGCAGGAAGTGTCGTACTCCTCTTAACTTGTCAGAGACTGGTGAACGCCAACTTCTTGGCAATGACTTGATCACAAAGGCTAAAGAAATGTGCAAAGTGATTCGTGAAAATCTCAAAGCCGCGCAATCGCGCCAGAAGAGTTAATATGATAGCAAGTATCGTGACTTGGCTTTCGAGATCGGAGATCATGTCTACCTCCGCGTCTCTCCAATGAAAGGTACTCGTCGCTTCGGTATCAAAGGGAAGCTTGCCCCTAGATATGTGGGTCCTTTCAAGATCATTGGCAAAAGAGGCGATCTCGCCTATCAACTTGAGCTTCCATCCAACTTTGCAAACGTGCACGACGTGTTTCACGTGTCTCAGCTCCGCAAGTGTTTCAAGACTCCTGACCGCACCGTCAACTTCGAAGAGATTGATCTCCAAGAAGACATATCTTATCATGAGCATCCCGTTGCTATTCTTGAAGAGACTGTGCGCAAGACTCGCAACAAGTCTATCAAATTCCTGAAAGTGAAGT
This sequence comes from Triticum dicoccoides, assembly GCF_002162155.2. Classification (NCBI taxonomy): domain Eukaryota; kingdom Viridiplantae; phylum Streptophyta; class Magnoliopsida; order Poales; family Poaceae; genus Triticum; species Triticum dicoccoides. The sequence goes on from NC_041386.1 coordinate 335,442,466, forward strand.
GGTCACATCATCCTGACCGTGAAGCCACCTGGGAATGCGAGGACCACCTCCATTCCGAATATCCGGAGTTTTTCCAGTCCTAGATCTCGGGACGAGATCCTTTCGTAGTGGTGGAGTGTTGTAACGCCCCATATGTAACTTGCCATATTTGTATTCCAACTCTTGCCATTTTCGGCACTAAGTTACGTTATTCCTCGTTGTTGGGTTTTGTCTTCATGTTGCTTTTGTCCTTGTCATGCATCTCATATCATGTCATCATGTGCATTGCATTTGCATACGTGTTCGTTTCATGCATCCGAGCATTTTCCCCGTTGTCCGTTTTGCATTCCGGCACTCCTATGTCCTCCGGCGTCTCCTTTTACCTCTTTTCGTGTGCGGGTGTTAAACGTTCTCGGATTGGACCGAGACTTGCCAAGCGGCCTTGGCTTACTACCGGTAGACCGCCTGTCAAGTTTTGTGGCATTTGGACTTCGTTTGATACTCCAACGGTTAACTGAGGAACCGAAAAGGCCTCGTGGGTGTTGTAGCCCAACACCTCTCCAAAGTGGCCCAAAACCCACCAAAACCTCCTCCATCATCTCGTTCGTTCGATCACGATGTGGCCGAAAACTGTGCTCAATTTGGAGCCTCCTAGCTCCCTCCACCAATAAATATATGCCCCCCCTCCAAAATATCGCAGTCCAAACCCAAAAAATCTCCCCCGCCGCCACCGGACATGTCCGCCGCCCGCCGGACGTCCCGCGCTGCCGCCCCGCGCTTGTGAGACGCCGCCACGTGTCTCGGTTCCGCCCGCCACCGCCGCGGCCCGCTCGGCCCACGGGGA
>NC_041386.1:335443926-335490862 GCF_002162155.2 Triticum dicoccoides
CCCTGCACCGCATCTCTCTGTCTCCGGCGCCGAACGCCACCGCGGCCACCGCCGCCGACCGCCCCCGCGCCTGCGTGCGTCGCCTCCCGCCGGCGCCGACCTCGCCCCGCCTCCTCCCGTCCTCCGGCGAGGTCCTCTAAGTCCGGCTACCCCTCTCCGGCGAGCTCTCCTTCCGAACTCCGGCGAGAAGCCCCGATGAACCTCGACAAGCGCGCCCAGATCCAGATCCGAAATTAGGGTTGACCTTGTTTTGCCCTAAGTCCCCAATATTTTTTAGCATTCTTTATCATGTCATAACTTTGCACTCGTAGCTCCGTTTTGGGCGTGTAGCATATCAAATTGTTCGACTGGATGTGCACTTCATTTCATTCCATTGCACCATGTTCATTTGAGTTCGTCTTGATGCCCTAAATACTGTTGCAAGAGTGCTATGTGATGTTAGTTTCTGCTCCTTAGCAGAATATGGACATTTGTCATTTTTTCCATGTTTAATGTGTGCCTCCTATGAACTTGATCCCTACATGTGTTTTGTTATATGCCATGCCATCTTTACAGGGGTGTATACCATGTATTTTTTGATCATTGTGGTGACTAGCACAAGCATGCAAAGTAGCTCTCGTGATGTTGCTGATTTCAGGGACTCAAAATTCTTCTAAGTCATTTTCCTGATGATATTTTTATGCCATGTATTCTTGTTGCTACAGAGTGATCCATGCCTCTTTTGAGCATGTTTAGTAAGGATGATTTTGATATATTGTTGTGCTCTATCCATCCATGTATTTGTTCGCAATTATGGAGTCCCCTAGCATGACTCAATCATGCTCTACTTTTGCTATAAAATGTTCCTGGCAGATTGTTTACATGTTAATCAATTTTTCCGAGGTTGTTGTAGTTGATACATGCATGCTATGAGAGTGTTCTTGCCATGGTTAGCTTATTAATCATGTCTTCTTGCTGGGTGTATGCTTAGTTTGTCATGCAATGCCTTGTGGTGAGTGCATCGAGCTCGTAAACATGCCTACATAACTTTGTTTCTGCCATGTCTAGTTTTCTGCCAAGTCTGAATCTGTTAACAAAACTTGCTATGTTCATATGGTTGCCATTGTATCTTCTGATCCTTTTTGGCTTATGGTCAGTAAGGGACTTTTGTTATATGCTTTGAGTAGCTTCATGTCATGCCTTGCTTTGCCATGATATGTTCCTGTAGCATGTTGTTATCTTGCTCTAAACATTGCTTCCTGATGTTAAATCTTGACATGTTATTTTCACTAAGTCTGTGAACCTGATATCTTTTGCACATTTGCATGCTTGTTTGAACATGCTATTGTGTGAATTAGCCGTAGCTCAGTATTCATCTTTTGTCAAGCATCTTGAGTGGATCACTGCCATGTGATTTGTTACTATGTTAGAGTGTAGTAGCTTATTTTTCTTGATGCATTTAGATGGCATCGTGTTGTTAATCGCAGATTGGTGGCATTAATGTTTTACGTGCCATTTGCATACCATGTATCCGATTCTGGTGATCCTTATATCGATTTCGACCGAAATCAACTCATCTTTCCAGCAGCACTCTTGGTTTTTCCAAGTGGAGGCCTGGTTCAATCTTTCCTTTCCGAAGCATGCATATGCATTGCATATCACATCCCGCATATCATGCCATATTTTGCATCATGTTGCTTGCGCATTGCACCATGGTTGATCGTGGTTCCATTTGCTTGTATTATTGCTTTGGATAGAGCCGGGAGACGAGTACGTGATCGAGGAGCCCGTTGTGTACGCTTACGAGGATCAAGCTTACGTCAACTTGGAGAACTTTGCAGGCAAGATGACCATACCCTCGAAATCACTTCTATATTTCCTTGGTAGTTGCTCGCTCTATTGCTATGCCTATGCTATGATACCTACCACATGCTTTATCATGCCTCCCATATTGCCATGTCAAACCTCTAACCCACCTTGTCCTAGCGAACCGTTGTTTGGCTATGTTACCGCTTTGCTCAGCCCCTCTTATAGCGTTGCTAGTTGCAGGTGAAGATTGGAGTTTGTTCCTTGTTGGAACCTGTTTATTGTTGGGATATCACTATTATATGTTGTCTACTTTAATGCATCTATATACTTGGTAAAGGGTGGAAGGCTCGGCCTTATGCCTAGTGTTTTGTTCCACTCTTGCCGCCCTAGTTTCCGTCATACCGGTGTTATGTTCCTTGATGTTGTGTTCCTTACACGGTTGGGTTACAATGGGAACCCCTTGACATTTCGCCTTGAACAAAACTCCTCCAGCAAGGCCCAACCTTGGTTTTACCATTCGCCACCTAGCCTTTTTCCCTTGGGTTCCGCGGACTCAAGGGTCATCTTTATTTTAAACCCCCGGGCCAGTGCTCCTCTGAATGTTGGTCCAACTTGCCAGCCGCCGGTGGCCACCAGGGGCAACTCTGGTCTGGCCTACCGGAAGTTCGGATAATCTGGTGTGCCCTGAGAATGAGATATGTGTAGCTCCTATCGGGATTTGTCAGCACATTCGGGTGGCTTTGCTGGTCTTGTTTTACCATTGTCGAGGGTCATCTTTATTTTAAACCCCCCGGGCCAGTGCTTGTCTAAGTGTTGGTCCAAACTAGAGCCCCTTGCAGCGCCACCTCGGGGAAACTCGAGGGCTGGTTTTAGTTGTATGGATTGCTTATCCGGTGTTGCCCTGAGAACGAGATATGTGCAGCTCCTATCGGGATGTCGGCGCATCGGGTGGTCTTGTTGGACTTGTATTACCATTGTTGAGGATGTCTTTTAACCGGGATTCCGAGTCTGATCGGGTCTTCCCGCTAGAAGGAATATCCTTCGTTAACCGTGAGAGCTTGTGATGGGCTAAGTTGGGACACCCCTGCAGGGATTTGAACTTTCGAAAGCCGTGCCCACGGTTATGGGCAGATGGGAATTTGTTAATGTCCGGTTGTAGAAAACTTGAAACTTAAATTAATTAAAATGGTCAACAACGTGTGTAGCCGTGGTGGTCTCTTTTCGGCGGAGTCCGGGAAGAGAACACGGTCTCGTGTTATGTTTGAACGTAAGTAGTCTAGGATCACTTCTTGATCATAGATTCTCGACCGTGCCTTGCCTTTCTATTCTTGCTCTCATTTGCATATGTTAGCCACCATATATGATAGTGCTAGCTGCAGCTCCACCTCATACCTTTTCCCTACCTATTAAGCTTAAATAGTCTTGATCGCGAGGGTGTGAGATTGCTAAGTCCCTGTGACTCACAGATTACTTCCAAAACCAGATGCAGGGACCGATGATACCATTCCAGGAGATACGACTAAGCTCAAGTGGGAGTTCGATGAGGACTCAGGACGATACTACGTTTCCTTTCCATATGATCAGTAGTGGAGCCCAGTTGGGGCGATCGGGGATATTATGCATTTGGGGTTGTCTTTATTTTGGTTCCGTAGTCGGACCTTGATTGTATCTGGATGATTGTAATGCTATATTTATGTTATTGTCTGAAGTGGCGATTGTAAGCCAACTATGTACCTCTTTTCTTATTCAGTACATGGGATGTGTAAAGATTACCCCTCTTGCGACATTGCCTACAATGCGGTTATGCCTCTAAGTCGTGCTCCCACACGTGGGACATATAGCCGCATCGTGGGTGTTACAAGTAAAGCAACACGAAGACAAAACCCAACAACGAGGAATAATATAACTTAGTGCCGCAAATGGCAAGAGTTGGAATACAAATATGGCAAGTTACATATGGGGCGTTACATACACTCAATGTTTTCCTTAGTTAACTCATGCCTTTTCTAAATCAATTCAGCACATTCTTTAGCATCATAATTAACATTCTCCGAAGATTGAAGAGGCAACAAATCAATAGGTGCACAAGGTAGGAAACCATAGACAATTTCAAAAGGGCACATCTTTGTAGTAGAATGCATTGAACAATTATAAGCAAATTCAATATGAGGCAAGCATTCTTCCCAAATTTTCTTATTATTTTTCAAAACAGCCCTAAGCATAGTAGAGAATGTTCTATTGACTACTTCAGTTTGAACATCAGTTTGGGGGTGACAAGTAGTACTAAAAAGCAGTTTAGTCCCCAACTTAGCCCATAAAGATCTCCAAAAGTGGCTAAGAAATTTAGTATCACGATCTGAAACAATAGTATCTGGCACACCACGCAAGCGAATAATTTCACGAAATAATAAATCAGCAACATTAACAACATCATCACATTTATGACATGGTATAAAGTGTGCCATTTTTGAGAACCTATCCATGACAATAAATATGCTATCCCTCCCCTTCTTTGTTCGAGGTAAACCTAAAACAAAGTCCATAGATATATCCTCCGAAGGAAGACTAGGTACAGGCAAAGGCATAAGGATTGAGTCGTGACTTAGCTTTTTGACATGTAGTGCATCAAGCAACAAAACGCTCAACATCCCATCTCATCTTTGGCTAAAAGAAATGTGTAGCAAGTATATCCTTCATCTTCTTGATGCCAAAGTGTCCCATTAATCCTCCTCCATGCGCCTCTTGCAACAACAAAAGACGAACGGAGCTAGCTGGAATGCATAGCTTGTTAGCACGAAACACAAATCCATCGTTAAGAATGAACTTGTTCCAAGTTCTCCCTTCCTTACAATTCTGCAATACATCTTTAAATTCAGCATCATGCACATATTGATCTTTGATGGTCTCCAAACCAAATATTTAAAAGTCAAGTTGTGAAAGCATGGTATAACGACGAGACAATGCATCAGCAATAACATTTTCTTTACCCTTCTTGTGTTTAATGACATAAGGAAAAGTCTCAATGAATTCAACCAATTTAGCATGTCTACGGTTTAGTTTTGCTTGACTTTTAATGTGTTTCAAAGATTCATGATCAGAATGTATAACAAATTCCTTGGGCCATAAATAATGTTGCCATGTTTCTAAGGTCCGACCAAGAGCATATAATTATTTATCATAAGTAGAATAGTTCATACTAGGCCCACTCAATTTTTCAGAAAAGTATGCAACAGGTTTGCCATCTTGTAATAACACACCTCCTAATCCAATTCCACTAGCATCACATTCAAGCTCAAAAGTCTTATTAAAATCAGGAAGTTGGAGTAAAGGAGCATGTGTCAACTTATCTTCCAATACCGTAAAGGCTTCTTCCTGTGCGGTACCCCAAACAAAAGGCACATCCTTCTTTGTAAGCTCGTTGAGAGGTGCAGCAATGGTGCTGAAATCTCTCACAAAACGCCTATAGAAACCAGCGACGCCAAGGAAACTCCTCACTTGTGTGACCGTTTTATGCTGCGGCCAACTCTCAATAGCTTCAATCTGGGCTTTATCAACTTCAATTCTCTGTGGAGTAACAACATAGTGAAAGTGCAACTATCCCTAGGTGGTTTTGGTAATTCCTAACAACATATAGCTCATTGAGCTAATGCTACTTCAAGATTAATATCTCAGGAAAGCTCAATGATTGACATGGCATGGATGAGAAAAGTGGACCCCTCGCAATGCTAAGGACAAAGGATTGGCTCAAGCTCAAAGCTCAAGACTCTACATTTTCTATTTTAGTGGTCCAAGATCACATTGAGTCTATAGGAAAAGCCAATACTATGAAGGAGGGATGAGGTGTTGCTTAATGAGGCTCTTGCTCAAAATGCTTAGTGATATGCTCCAAAACCCTCAACTACTTTCCCACATCCACATATGACCTAAACCAAAAGTCCAACTCGGCCCCACCGATTCTTTCTATCTGGCGCCACCGAGTTTCAAATGTCATAGCCACTGCTACAAACCCTACGCAAATCGGTCTCACCGATAGGGATCTCGGTCTCACCGAGATGGGATTGTAATCTCTCTGTTTCCCTTTGTAACATTTCGGTCTCACCGAGATGAGCGATCGGTTCCACTGAGATTGCAATGTAAACTCTCTGTTTTCCCTTCGTAATGTTTTGGTCTCACCGAAATGAGCGATCGATCCCACCGAGTTTACCTGACCAACTCTCTGGTTATCTTATTACCAAAATCGGTCTCACCGAGTTTGTGTAATCGGTCTCACCGAGATTACGTTATGCCCCAACCCTAATCATATCGGTCCCACCGAAAACCCTAACGGTCACTAGCTTTGCTGAATCGGTCCGATCGAGTTAACCATTCGGTCCCATCGAATTTGGAAAGCTATGTGTAACAGTTAGATTTTGTGTGGAGGCTATATATACCCCTCCACCTCCTCTTCATTCATGGAGAGAGCCATCAGAACAAACCTACACTTCCAACCTATATTTTCTGAGAGAGAACCACCTACACTTGTGTTGCGACCAAGATATTCCATTCTTACTGAGGGAGTCCTGGATTAGGGGGTGTTTGGATAGCCAGACTATACCTTCAGCCGGACTCCTGGACTATGAAGATACAAGATTGAAGGCTTCGTCCCGTGTCTGGGAGGGACTTTCCTTGGCGTGGAAGGCAAGCTTGGCGATACGGATATGAAGATCTCCTACCATTGTAACCGACTCTATGTAAACCCTAACCCTATCCGGTGTCTATATAAACCGGAGGGTTTTAGTCCGTAGGACGACATACACATCAACAATCATACCATAGGCTAGCTTCTAGGGTTTAACCTCCTCGATCTCATGGTAGATCTACTCTTGTACTACCCATATCATCAATATTAATCAAGCAGGACGTAGGGTTTTACCTCCATCGAGAGGGCCCGAACCTGGGTAAACTTCGTGTCCCTTGTCTCCTGTTACCATCTGGCCTAGACGCATAGTTCGGGACCCCCTACCCGAGATCCGCCGGTTTTGACACCGACATTGGTGCTTTCATTGAGAGTTCCTCTGTGTCGTCGCCGTCAGGCTCGATGGCTCCTACGATCATCGACAGCGATGCAGTCCAGGGTGAGACTTTCCTCCCCGGACAGATCTTCGTCTTCGGCGGCTTCGCACTGCGGGCCAATTCACTTGGCCGTCTGGAGCAGATCGAAAGCTACGCCGCTGGCCGTCAGGTCAGATTTGGAAATTTAAACTACACGGCTGACATCCGCGGGGACTTGATCTTCGACGGATTCGAGCCACTGCCGAGCGCGCCGCACTGTCACGACGAGCATGATCTAGCTCTGCCGCCGAACATTGCCCCAGAGGCCGCACCCGCATCGGCTCCGACCCTTGATTCGTAGAAAACTGCGCCGATCGAGGATGGGCGGTTGGACGCCACCCCGGGGGCTGCGACCCCAACGGCTATTGAGCCGAACACGAGCCCCGTACTCTGCGAGACTCGTGACTCCAAGGAGCCGGACTCCTCTCCGGACTCCGAACCCTCCACGCCCCTGCCAATCGAACCCGATTGGGCACCGATTATGGATTTCACTGCCGCGGACATCTTTCAGCACTCGCCTTTGGGCGATATCCTGAAGTCATTGAAGTCTCTATGTTTATCAGGAGAGCCCTGGCCGGACTATGGTCAGCGAGATTGGGATGCGGATGATGAAGAAATTCAAAGCCCACCCACCACCCACTTTGTAGCCACTGTCGATGATTTAACCGACATGCTCGACTTCGACTCCGGAGACATCGACGGTATGGACGCAGATGAAGGAGACGATGAAGAACCAGCGCCTATTGGGCCCTGGAACGCCACCTCGTCATATGACGTATACATGGTGGACGCACCAAAAGATGACGACGAGGAGCGGAAGGACGCACCGAAGGCTTGTTCCCTCGAAAAGCAGTCAAAGCGGTGACACAAGCGCCGCCCCAAATCCCGCCTCGACAGAAATAGCGATCACACAGACCCAGTGCTGGAGCAGGGAGAACCGCTGCCGGACAACGGCAATCCGGATAATCAAACCGAACAAACAAATCCTATCAAGGACAATGGTTCGGATGACATAACGCCGGACAGACACCCGGAGCAACAGACTGCCCGTAAAAGGCTTGTTGCCACCGCGAGGAGCCTGAAAAAGCAGAAGCAAAGGCTCAAGGCCGCGCAAGACACACTCCAATTCAGATGGAGTAAAATACTCAGCACTGCAGCAAGATACGGAGACAATCGCCCCTTCCAGAGCTACCCGAAGCGAAAGCTGCTGTAACGCCCTCGATGCGGCTATATCTCCCACGTGTCGAAGCACGACTTAGAGGCATAACCGTATTGAAAGCAATGTCGCAAGTGAGGTAATCTTCACACAACCCATGTAATACATAAGGGACAGAGGTACATAGTTGGCTTACAATCGCCACTTCACACAATACATGAATAAAGCATTACACCATCCAGATACAATCAAGGTCCGACTACGGAACCAAAATAAAAGAAGACTACCCCAAAAGCTACACATATCCCCGATCGACCCCAACTGGGCTCCACTACTGATCAACTAGAACGAAACAACACAAAGGACAAGATCATCATTGAGCTCCTCCTGAGCTTGGTTGCGTCATCTGCACGGTAACCTCAGCACCTGCAAACTGGTTTTGGAAGCATCTGTGAGCCACAGGGACTCAGCAATCTCACACCCTCGCGATCAAGACTATTTAAGCTTAAAGGTAAGGTAGTGGTATGAGGTGGAGCTGCAGCAAGCGACTAGCATATATGGTGGCTAACATAAGCAAATGAGAGCGAGAAGAGAAGGCAAAGCACGTTCGAGAAGCTATGTTCAAGAAGTGATCCTAGCACAACCTACGTCAAACATAACTCCAACACCGTGTTCACTTCCCGGACCCCGCCGAGAAGAGACCATCACGGTAACACACGTGGTTGATGTATTTTAATTAAGGTCAACTTCAGGTTTTCTACAACCGGACGTTAACAAATTCCCATCTGCCCATAACCGCGGGCACGGCTTTCAAAAGTTCAAAACCATGCAGGGGTGTCCCAACTTAGCCCATCACAAGCTCTCACTGTCAACGAAGGATATTCCTTCTAGCGGGAAGACCCGATCAGACTCGGAATCCCGGTTAAAAGACATCCTCGACAATGGTAAAACAAGTCCAGCAAGACCACCCGATGCGCCGACATCCCGATAGGAGCTGCACATATCTCGTTCTCAGGGCAACACCAGATAAGCAATCCATACAACTAAAACCAGCCCTCGAGTTTCCCCGAGGTGGCGCTGCAAGGGGCTCTAGTTTGGACCAACACTTAGACAAGCACTGGCCCGGGGGGTTTAAAATAAAGATGACCCTTGGGCTGGCCTAACCCAAGGGAAAAAAGGCTAGGTGGCAAATGGTAAAACCAATGTTGGGCCTTGCTGGAGGAGTTTTATTCAAAGCGAACTGTCAAGGGGTTCCCACTATAACCCAACCGCGTAAGGAACGCAAAATCCGGGAACATAACACCGATATGACGGAAAGTAGGGCGGCAAGAGTGGAACAAAACACCACGCATAAGGCCGAGCCTTCCACCCTTTACCAAGTATATAGATGCATTAATTAAAAAAGATATATCGTGATATCCCAACAAAATATCCATGTTCCAACATGGAACAAGCTTCAATCTTCACCTGCAACTAACAACGCTATAAGAGGGGCTGAGCAAAGCGGTAACATAGCCATACAACGGTTTGCTAGGACAAGGTGGGTTAGAGGCTTGGTTTAACAATATGGGAGGCATGATAAGCAAGTGGTCGGTATCGCAGCATAGGCATAGCGAAAGAGCGAGCAACTAGCAAGCAAAGATTGAAGTGATTTCTAGGGTATGGTCATCTTGCCTGAGATCCCGCAAGGAAGAAGAACGAGCCCCTGAAGAAGACAAACGGACGTAGTCGAACGGTTCCCCACACACGCGACGTTATCAGAACTAGCCCGAAGAAGCAACACCGGAAAGGAGCAAACAACATAATAAACAACCACCACATAAGCATGGCACGATGCACAACCAAGTATGATGCATGTCCGGTTTAATATGCATGGCATGGCAAAGTGCACAAGCAATCCTACAAATTAAGTGGAGCTCAATATGCAACGAGTTGCATATTGACGGAACACCACATGCCTTATTTAGTTCGATCTCGTTTAGGTACTCAACAATATTAAATGTTGCTAAACATGGCAAGAGGAGAGCATAAGGAAATCATCTATTTAGGCAAGTTTAAATGAGGCCGGAACGCCAAACAACAATTCCGGTAAAACCCCATATGCAATTAGCAATTTAAAGCAAACAACAATTTTAAACATTCTAATTGTTGTTATCATGATGCAGATGGCATGAATCAAGTTTATGCAATTTTTATGAAAATGTTGATAAGAGCATTATGAAGCATTTGTCACCGTGGTGGAAAGGAAGGGGTGCCACGACAACGATAACGAAAACGGTACCACGACAGTGTTCCGGTTCTGGTAACTCGATTGAGATACTGATGGAAAGAGAAGTGTGCGGATGCGTGCAAAAGATGGTGGGGCACTCCCAGATTCCGGGTGTCCCACGAGACGACGGTAACAAGGCAAAAGAGGGGCAACATGCATCGACAATTCGAGCACGGAGCAAGCACGAGCATCTCATACATCACACATGCATTAGTTCACGGGCGGTCATCTCGGCGGTTATACCTTTGAAGCGTGCATTATCAGAGCGGTTCGAGTCGGCGTAGAGGAAGTAGTGGAAGTAGACGCTCTCGGACGTCGAGGGAAGTAGTGGTTCACGAGACGGTAGTCGAAGTATTCGTCCTATCGTTCATCGGCGATGGTAGTGGTTCACGGCGATGGAAGTTATTCACGTTCTTAGTTGCACAATTTTTCATAGATGTTCGGGATCACGACGAGGGACTTGACATCCACGGAGGCTTCGAGGGTCGACGGTAGTAGTTCTCGTATCATCGTGGAAGTGGTCGTACTCGGCGGTGGTGGTACTTGGCGTTTCATTCGGTACTCGTTCGGACATCCAAGGTCTTGTTGGTGGTGTACTTGGCTGTCTCGTTCCGTCGGTCTTGCCGGTCTCGGTAACGTGGTTGTACAATAGCGTCATCGAACTTGTCGAACCTGAACTCTTCGGGGGGCGTTGTGGTACTTGGCGAATCCGGATACGGTCTTAGAGCCACGGTCTTAGCATCAACAGAAAGCGGAGACGCACGAAGGGCGAAGTAGTACGCTGCTGCTGCACGCCAGGCCAGCAGGAGGAGGCGCTCGGGAGCCCGACACGCCTGGACCGATGCTGCTACAACCGCGGGCTGCTGGAGCACTTCGGAGCTGCTTCTCGCAGATCCCAAGGATGACGAGCAGGTGCAGGCAGAGGAGGACGGTGCTGGCGACGCTGGCCTTGACGGCGCCATGGGTTCCCTGGACGGCATCCGGCGAGGCTGGAAGATGGCATCCGCGGGGGTTTCAGAGAGGCGAGGTGGAAGGAGGATCCCAAGCGGCGGCTAGGATGGCCGGCGGCGAGGATGCAGCAGTGACGCGACGATGTGCAGCAGTGAGCTCAGCGGGGCCTGGGCGCCGATAAGGAGAAAGCGGCGGGGCAGGGACGCGCGGGGGCGAGGCAAGTTGACGAGGAGGAGCCTGCGAGGGACCCTGTCATGGAGGCAGTGGAGGTGAACAGGGACGTGGGCGCCACGGGAGGAGCCGGGAAGAGCAGCTGCAGCAGGACCATGGGGTTCGGCGCAAGGAAGAGCGAGAGGAGGGAGAGGGGATCGGGCGAAGGGAGAGACAAGGCGGCGCAGGAGGGAGAGATGGGATCGAGCATGCCTCCTGGCTTGATGCGTGCGTACAAGGTAGCGGCGCACTGGAGGGAACGAGGGAGAGGAGAGATGGGGATCGAGCTAGGGTTACGAGGGGAGCTTTACTGGTCTTTAGGGAGGCCGGCCCAGGGAGAGGAAAGGCTGCGCCTAGGGAGGTTTGGGCCGGAAGTGGATGGGCCCTAGAGAGGCCTGGGTCTCTCTTCTCCCTTAAGTCTTTAAAAAAAACCTTCTAGAAATCAGAAAACCGCAAAGAAAGAAAGGAAAGGAAAGAAAGGATTAGAGGAAGGATTTGGGCATGCGGAATATTTTTCCGGACTCGCAAAAATATGCTCGTTCCGAGAAAATAGAAAAGGCCATGATAGAAAGATTTAAATTCAAACTCATTTGATTTTAATTCAAATGATTTGAATGGGAAGTGGGTGATAGGAGGTCCAAAAATGTTCGGATACTTGGTGGAGCTCCGGAAAATAGAGAAAATATATATAGCAAAGATAGAGGCCAAGAGTTGTGATAACTACAACATTGGGATTTTTACAAGTGTTTTATGGTAAATTTCAAATTAAAGAAATATTTTAATATAACTCCCTACTACCGGGAGGATATGTTATAAAGACAAGTCACCCTTCCCTCGATTTAAATGGATCGAAGATCCACACAAATTATTTAGTTGAGATGCAAAAGATTTATGACATGATGCAATGCACATGATGCAAAGATGAATGCAACAAACCAAAAACTCACACGACGAAAACCCGGAAACCCTGGAAGGCATCTGAAGCTCCGGCCTTGGGGCGTCACAACACTCCAGCACTATGAGAGGATCTTGTCCCGAGATCTAGAATAGCGCTGGAGGGAAAACGGAAGAGAAAGAGAAGAGGTAAAACTAAGTTGCTTCTTTGACAAACGAGTGAAACCAAGAAACCTTGAAAAGTTGAACAAATTGAAAGAAAGAATACAACGGATATGAACGAAGTTGAAAACACTCCGTTAGAAAAGAGGGACATGGAAGAACAACTTCGAGAAGCACTCTGGTTGAGAATTTATGCAAGACTTGATACGGTGAAAAGAACTTGAGCAGAGGACACGACACTCCGGTTAAACAAGATAGAGAAGGAATAAGACTGATATAATTTGGACGGCACTTCGACTGTAAATGGAAGAAATTGAACATGATCTTGACAAACCGAGATGAGGAGTGAAAAAAACAACATCACTAGACCTCTGGGAGAAAGAATAGAATAAAGATAATTGAGACAAAAGAATGTAGAAGAAAATGCCAACTTCTGCTACAAAAGAGCTTGAAAATGTATCCTTAGGAGAAGGGTAGAACGGAGTTGTTGGAAAAAACCAACAACAAAAAGAATAAGCTTGATATGGTCTTGTGGAATACATCTCAAATTATGAGGTGACAACCTTCCACTCACGGGAGAAAGAATTGGATTGGTATGAGCAAGGAGACAAGAAACTTATTTCACCGGGAGGATAGCTGAAGAACTTGGGTCACTTATAAGCACCATGGATAGCAACACTCCTCAGGGAAGGCTTTAGGTGAAATATATCCAAAGATAACTCCAAAGAAGAGGTTGATGGATTTAAAATACCTCATTCTTAACAACATGTGGAACATGAAACATGAACTCAATTATCAAGAATGACATAATACCACCTCCAATGATATGGACGAAAGAATTGCACTCCGGATAGCAAGAAGAAGAAAACTTGAGTTCCCCTGAAAAGACTCTTGAAGAACACTTCGAGAAGGAATTAAATCCTTGATGAACCATCATGAAGAACCTTCATGAAGAACTCCGGTAAACGAAAATGAAGAGAAGTTGGAAACACAAGGTGAAATCTTGTAATGATTTAGATGGATCTCCGTGATAATTAGAGCTTGGAACTCCGGGAAAAAAGAGGAGATGAAAACAATTGAAAACCGAGAGCTTGATGAGCCTCCGGAATAAGGAATTAAATCAGTTGGATGAAACAAGAATAAGAATTACATTATGCTTATCCTTCACCAAATTAAATTGATGACAATCAACGGATTTGGCATATTACTTATTCTCGTAGAAAATATTAAGATAGTATAACATCAGACTTGGGAAGGTCTTCAATGAAACATCGGTAGGATTGAAACAATGAATGAATTTGTATGATAACGAAAGAGAAGCACTCTTGAACAAACCACCGTAAGAATTGAAAAGAACGAATAAAACATGAAGAAACACCGGAAGGATTAGAAAATAAACGAAGATGCTTGAGAGAATTTAGATCCATGAGAACAAAGAGATTATGAGCTGATTAGAGAATCCTTGATTTAAGCACCGGTATGATTTAGAGTATGAGAGCTGAAAGCTAGGAATGAGTGATATTTGAAAAGATGGCCTTCGGGGAAAAGAAATGAAAAAAAGACTCATGAAATTCTCTGGATGGGTGAAAAGAATTCCCACAATCGAAAATAATTATAAGATGATGGCAACAAGCTAGAATCACGCATCTTGAAGAGAATGGAGCAGGATTGAGAGAGAAATCTTCTTCGGTCCTCAAAAGCAGAGAATGACGATGAGGAACACCACCATGAATTGTTTAGACACTCCGGAAGAATCAAAACAAAGAGGTTGAGCCAATGATGAATAGAATTCGACAGATCTTGGAGAAAACATAAGACTGATGATAATTCATTCTTACGTCAAACTTCGAAAGAATTTAGGCTAGCTCCGAGAAAATAAGAAGAGTCAGGTAAGATCCTGGGAAAAGACCTGTGGGTTAGGGCCCACTCAAAAGAAACACCGTTGAACGATTCAAAAGAGAGAAAGCACCGGTTGAATTAAATGACTTGAATGAGGGAACATCCTCGAAAGAGCTTTAATGAAAGCAGAGTGTAAGCACGAATCTTCGAGATATCTTGAGCACTCCGGAATAAATGAATAGCGAGAAATGAATGGTTATGAGGTGCACCGGCAAGAGAAGGCATTTGAAACGAGGAAAACGGATATGATCAACACCAAAAGCTTGATTTGAAACCATCAGAGAAGACAAGAATGAAGAAAGATGAACTTGAAGCTCCCTTAGCATCTTCGTGAGAATCACCGGATAAGAACATGACGGAAAAGAATGGAAATACTTCACATCAATAAGATGGATACTTGATTAAGAAATCTGAATCCTTGAAGGAAAAGGGTGGGTGGGCGGGAAAAACAAAGGCAACTTGGAGACGGATGAAACAAACACCGTTCAGAAGAAACTGATACTTGATCTTGCGGATGTTGAAATGATCGGACCCACTTGAAGAGAAGCACACCGGTTAAAAAGGATTGACAAAAACAATCTTGATGAACACGAAGGATTTGTATTCACATCGGAGTATGAGAACACCACTATGAGAAAGGTATGGAATCAACATTTGACTTCGAAGCAACTCGAATACCACATCTCAAAACAAAACAAGGATTGGCTTGCAGAATAAGCCAGAACAAACATATGATAGAGATTTCGTCCGAAGTTTTCGTGGTGGGGCCTACACGGGCTCGATCGTATAGCACCATCATGTACAAGGCAGTGCACATGACATACAAAGCGTCCCCGAGTCGGCATAGCCAAGGACTCTTTAAGACACAAGGAGACCACTGTAAAACCAACCGTGGATAGGCGGACCACTAGACGTCGAACCCCAATTTCATATCATACATCTGTCGGAAAGATATCCTAAGAGATACTTGAATTCCCACTTATAAACTCCCGAAATTTTCCGGTTATGCAATCAGGTGTTGGGGATACAGGGGAAGCATAATATCTCACCCAAAACTAACAAATCCTACATCCAGCTGTATCCATCCTTCAACACATAACCAAGAAACCTTCGGAAATCATCTACCTCAACCTTTAAAAAGCATCCGTTATATGAGTTATGGCGATACTCCCAAACTCCTGCCCCAGTACTGGGTGGCGTCGAGGTTATCTCACCAACAACTGCATAAAAGAGATTTTCGATGTCGGCGAAACTAAACTCAGGTATTCCAGAACTGCAACGATAAAATTGTGACAACAACACCTTGGAGCTCAACTCCCCGGGACACTGCCACAACCCCTAAATGTCAGGAGGCACCAAGAACAATGTTCTCGTCACAAAACCATCGGAACGATTCCAAAATACCCGTGTGATCCTAAAAAAAAATTTAGTGAAAATTTGAGAAGAGAAGAGTCAAAACTCTACTCCAGGATGCCTTACCAGAGCGATGAAGGGACTGGGGAGTAAAAAGAATTCCTAAACTCTCCGATATATAATTCCTAATGACTCAAAACATTTTTCTAGACTCAACAACGACAGCTAATTCGATCAAGCAGTGGGGCTCCTAAGGTCGGGGAAGGCTCTGATTACCAACTTGTAACGCCCTCGATGCGGCTATATCTCCCACGTGTCGAAGCACGACTTAGAGGCATAACCGCATTGAAAGCAATGTCGCAAGTGAGGTAATCTTCACACAACCCATGTAATACATAAGGGACAGAGGTACATAGTTGGCTTACAATCGCCACTTCACACAATACATGAATAAAGCATTACATCATCCAGATACAATCAAGGTCCGACTACGGAACCAAAATAAAAGAAGACTACCCCAAAAGCTACACAGATCCCCGATCGACCCCAACTGGGCTCCACTACTGATCAACTAGAACGAAACAACATAAAGGACAAGATCTTCATCGAGCTCCTCCTGAGCTTGGTTGCGTCATCTGCACGGTAACCTCGGCACCTGCAAGCTGGTTTTGGAAGTATCTGTGAGCCACAGGGACTCAGCAATCTCACACCCTCGCGATCAAGACTATTTAAGCTTAAAGGTAAGGTAGTGGTATGAGGTGGAGCTGCAGCAAGCGACTAGCATATATGGTGGCTAACATACGCAAATGAGAGTGAGAAGAGAAGGCAAAGCACGTTTGAGAAGCTATGTTCAAGAAGTGATCCTAGCACAACCTATGTCAAACATAACTCCAACACCGTGTTCACTTCCCGGACCCCGCCGAGAAGAGACCATCATGGCAACACACGCGGTTGATGTATTTTAATTAAGGTCAACTTCAGGTTTTCTACAACTGGAGGTTAACAAATTCCCATCTGCCCATAACCGCGGGCACGGCTTTCGAAAGTTCAAAACCCTGCAGGGGTGTCCCAACTTAGCCCATCACAAGCTCTCACGGTCAACGAAGGATATTCCTTCTAGCGGGAAGACCCGATCAGACTTGGAATCCCGGTTACAAGACATCCTCGACAATGGTAAATCAAGTCCAGCAAGACCACCCGATGCGCCGGCATCCTGATAGGAGCTGCACATATCTCATTCTCAGGGCAACACCGGATAAGCAATCCATACAACTAAAACCAGCCCTCGAGTTTCCCCGAGGTGGCGCTGCAAGGGGCTCTAGTTTGGACCAACACTTAGAAAAGCACTGGCCCGGGGGGTTTAAAATAAAGATGGCCCTCGGGCTGGCCTAACCCAAGGGAAAAAAGGCTAGGTGGCAAATGGTAAAACCAATGTTGGGCCTTGCTGGAGGAGTTTATTCAAAGCGAACTGTCAAGGGGTTCCCATTATAACCCAACCGCGTAAGGAACGCAAAATCCGGGAACATAACACCGATATGACGGAAACTAGGGTGGTAAGAGTGGAACAAAACACCAGACATTAATTAAATCAGATATATCGTGATGTCCCAACAAAATATCCATGTTCTAACATGGAACAAGCTTCAATCTTCACCTGCAACTAACAACGCTATAAGAGGGCTGAGCAAAGCGGTAACATAGCCAAACAACGGTTTGCTAGGACAAGGTGTGTTAGAGGCTCGGTTTAACAATATGGGAGGCATGATAAGCAAGTGGTCGGTATCGCAGCATAGGCATATCAAAAGAGCGAGCAACTAGCAAGCAAAGATAGAAGTGATTTCAAGGGTATGGTCATCTTGCCTAAGATCCCGCAAGGAAGAAGAACGAGTCCCTGAAGAAGACAAACGGACGTAGTCGAACGGTTCCTCACAAACGCGACGTTATCGGAACTAGCCCGAAGAAGCAACACCGGAAAGGAGCAAACAACATAATAAACAACCACCACATAAGCATGTCACGATGCACAACCAAGTATGATGCATGTCCGGTTTAATATGCATGGCATGGCAAAGTGCACAAGCAATCCTACAAATTAAGTGCAGCTCAATATGCAACCAGTTGCATATTGACAGAACACCACATGCCTTATTTAGTTCGATCTCGTTTAGGTACTCAACAATATTAAATGTTGCTAAACATGGCAAGAGGAGAGCATAAGGAAATCATCTATTTAGGCAAGTTTAAATGAGGCCGGAACGCCAAACAACAATTCCGGTAAAACCCATATGCAATTAGCAATTTAAAGCAAACAACAATTTTAAACATTCTAATTGTTGTTATCATGATGCAGATGGCATGAACCAAGTTTATGCAATTTTTATGAAAATGTTGATAAGAGCATTATGAAGCATTTGTCACCGTGGTGGAAAGGAAGGGTTGCCACGGCAATGTAACGAAAATGGTGCCACAACAGCGTTCCGGTTCTGGTAACTCGATTGAGATACCGATGCAAAGAGAAGTGTGCGGATGCGTGCAAAAGATTGTGGGGTGCTCCCGGATTGCGGGTCCCACGAGACGACGGTAACAAGGCAAAAGAGGGGCAACATGCATCGACAATTCGAGCACGGAGCAAGCACTAGCATCTCATACAGCACACATGCATTAGTTCACGGGCAGTCATCTCGGTGGTTATACCTTTGAAGCGTGCATTATCGGAGCGGTTCGAGTCGGTGTAGAGGATGTAGTGGAAGTAGACGTTCTCGGACGTCGAGGGAAGTAGCGGTTCACGAGACGGTAGTCGAAGTAGTCGTCCTATCGTTCATCGGCGATGGTAGTGGTTCACGGCGATGGTAGTCGTTCACGTTCTTAGTTGCACAATTTTTCATAGATGTTCGGGATCACGACGAGGGACTTGACGTCCACGGAGGCTTCGAGGGTCGACGGTAGTAGTTCTCGTATCATCGTGGAAGTGGTCGTACTCGGCGGTGGTGGTACTTGGCGTTTCGTTCGGTACTCGTCCGGACATCCAAGGTCTTGTCGGTGGTGTACTTGGATGTCTGGTTCCGTCGGTCTTGCTGGTCTCGGTAACGTGGTTATACAATAGCGTCATCGAACTTGTCGAACCCGAACTCTTTGGGGGGCGTCGTGGTACTTGGCAAATCCGGATACGGTCTTAGAGCCACGGTCTTAGCATCAACAGAAAGCGGAGACGCACGAAGGGCGAAGTAGTACGCTGCTGCTGCACGCCAGGCCAGCAGGAGGAGGCGCTCGGGAGGACGACACGCCTGGATCGATGCTGCTACAACCGCGGGCTGCTGGAGCACTTCGGAGCTGCTTCTCGCAGATCCCAAGGATGACGAGCAGGTGCAGGCCGAGGAGGACGGTGCTGGCGACGCTGTCCTTGAGGGCGCCATGGGTTCCCTGGACGGCATCCGGCGAGGCTGGAAGATGGCATCCGCGGGGGTTTCAGAGAGGCGAGGTGGAAGGATGATCCCGAGCAGCGGCGAGGATGGCCGGCAGCGAGGATGCAACAGTGAAGCGATGATGTGGAGCAGTGAGCTCAGCGGGGCCTGGGCGCCGACAAGGAGAAAGCGGCGGGGCAGGGACGTGCGGCGGCGAGGCAAGTCGACGAGGAGGAGCCTGCGAGGGACCCTGTCACGGAGGCAGTGGAGGTGAACAGGGACGCGGGTGCCACGGGAGGAGCCGGGAAGAGCAGCTGCAGCAGGACCATGGGGTTCGGCGCAAGGAAGAGCAAGAGGAGGGAGAGGGGATCGGGCGAAGGGAGAGACAAGGCGGCGCAGGAGGGAGAGATGGGATCGAGCACGCCTCCTGGCTCGGTGCGTGCGTACGAGGTAGCGGCGCACTGGAGGGAACGAGGGAGAGGGGAGATGGGGATTAGGGTTACGGAGGGAGCTTTTTTGGGCCTTAGGGAGGCCGACCCAGGGAGAGGAAAGGCAGCGCCTAGGGAGGTTCGGGCCGGAAGTGGATGGGCCCTAGAGAGGCCTGGGTCTCTCTTCTCCCTTAAGTCTTTAAAAAAACCTTCTAGAAATCAGAAAACCGCATAGAAAGAAAGGAAAGGAAAGAAAGGATTAGAGGAAGGATTTGGGCATGCGGAATATTTTCCGGACTTGCAAAAATATGCTCGTTCTGAGAAAATAGAAAAGGCCATGATAGAAAGATTTAAATTCAAACTCATTTGATTTAAATTCAAATGATTTGAATGGGAAATGGGTGATAGGAGCTCCAAAAATGTCCGGATACTTGGTGGAGCTCCGGAAAATAGAGAAAAGATATATAACAAAGATAGAGGCCAAGAGTTGTGATAACTACAACATTGGGATTTTTACAAGTGTGTTATGGTGAATTTCAAATTAAAGAAATATTTTTATATAGCTCCCTACTACCGGGAGGATATTTTATAAAGAGAAGACACCCTTCCCTCGATTTAAATGGATCGAAGATCCACACAAATTATTTAGTTGAGATGCAAAAGATTTATGACATGATGCAAAGATGAATGCAACAAACCAACAACTCACACGACGAAAACCTGGAAACCCTGGAAGGCAGCTGAAGCTCCGGCCTTGGGGCGTCATAGCTGCTACCCGAATTCGATGAGGGGGCCTCAGAACCCCCGCAACCAAATATCGAAGCAGCCACCTGGTCGGATAGACGACCTCTTTACCAATACAGAGCGGCATACAACGCCACTCACCATACAACACGCAACCAATGCGAGGGCTCGCACCCAAAGGACGGTGTAACAAGATCCATCTATGGACCACGCAAGCGCGCCCAAGCATACAATGCAATACAACAAACATCCGAACAACGCAGTACACCCAGCTACAGGGGTGCCACACCCCCCCTATGTTTCACCGACGAGGTGCTGGACCATGAATTGCCAGAAGGATTCAAGCCCGTAAACATAGAGGCATACGACGGAACAATAGACCCTGGGGTCTGGATTGAGGACTACATCCTTCATATCCATATGGCTCGAGGAGATGATCTCCACGTCATCAAGTACCTACCCCTCAAGCTCAAAGGGCCAGCTCGTCACTGGCTCAAAGGACTCCCTGAAAGCTCCATCGGAAGTTGGGAAGAGCTCGAAGACGCCTTTCGAGAGAATTTTCAAGGGACTTATGTCCGACCTCTCGATGCGGACGATTTGAGTCATATAACTCAATAGCCCGGAGAGTCAGCCCGAAAGCTTTGGAACAGGTTTCTTACTAAAAAGAACCAGATTGTTGACTGTCCGGACGCCGAAGCCTTAGCAGATTTCAAGCATAGCGTCCGTGACGAATGGCTCGCCAGACACCTCGGCCAAAATAAGCCGAGAACGATGGCCGCATTAACAAACCTCATGACCCACTTTTGCGCGGGGGAAGACAGTTGGCTAGCCAGATGCAGCACCAGCGACCCCAGTACATCTGAAGTTAGAGATGGAAACGGGAAATCACGGTGCAACAGCAATAACAAACGCCGGAATAAAGAGGAAAGCACGAAGGGCATGGCAGTAAATGCCGGATTCAAAAGCTCTCGGCTAGGTCAAAAGCCGCTTTAGGGATGAACTGTCCAGCCTCAACAAAATTCTGGACCAAGTATGTCAGATTCATAGTACCCCTGGTAAACCTGCTAATCATACCCATAGAGAATGTTGGGTCTTCAAGCAGTCCACCAAGCTCAACGCCGTACATAAGGGGGAGGATACACCAAGTGAAGACGAGGACGAGCCTCCCAAGCCAGACATGGCGGAACAAAAGAAATTTCCACCAGAAGTCAAAACAGTAAACGTGTTACACATAATCAAGGGAAAAAACAACACGGCACTCCCAGGAAAGTATACCAAAGTGCCTATCACTACGAAGTCCTGCCACTGGTCATCTCAACCAATCACTTTCGATCATCGCGATTACTCAACAAGTATCCGACACGCAGGATGGGCTACCCTGGTATTAGACCCAGTAATTGGCGGATATCACTTCACAAGGGTCTTGATGGACGGCGGCAGTAGCCTAAACCTAATATATCAGGATACAATCCGCAGGATGGGGTTAGACCCAACACAAATTCGCCATAGCAATACTACCTTTAAAGGAGTAACGCCAGGCCCAGGGGCTCATTGTACAGGCTCCCTCTCACTACAAGATATATTCGGCTCCCCCGATAACTTCCGTCGCGAGCATTTAACTTTCCACATCGCTCCGTTTCAAAGTGGCTATCAAGCACTGCTCGGACGCGAAGCTTTCGCTCGCTTTAATGCAATACCGCACTACGCCTCCCTCACACTCAAGATGCCCGGTCCACGTGGCATCATTATAGTGCACGGAAATATCAAAGCAATCTCTACGCGCCGAAGAGAGTGACGCTGCCTTGGCCGCCGCACACTAAAGGCGCCCGGACAAACGAAAGCATCCAATAGGTCGTCAAGACCTCAGATACAACTAATCAAGTCCGACGCCGCTATTTATACGGAAATAAGTGGTCACACCCCTATTTGTCAACACAAGGGGCTCAACGCGCGCAGACAAGTGGCAATTTCTTATCATCTTGAATTACACATGGTTTCTTTAAAAACTATCTTTTTGCACCACAACTTTTTCACGTAACTTCCTCTCTTTTACAGACGATCATCGTGCTACACCCGTCCAGGATACGGCACAACAGATACATAGGCGCAGACGTGTAGCAGGGACCCGCTCCAAGGATTCTTTTTAGATTAAGACCCTGCGTAAACCTTTTTTACTGTCTCTTGTTGATACATATCTACCGTTGAGAAGGATGCTGACGTCTTGGCATGTGGCCACGCCAGAACAATGCATGTACCTAGACACAAGGGGCTTCTTACAAAGGCCATTATTTAGGCCCGGTTTATACCATAAAGACCGATTACCTTAGGAAGTGTTCGGCGTCACGAGTTTGGCCCTATATGCATCAGCTCCGAATCATTGTCTTTGGTCAAATGTTGGGTTTGCCCGGCTCCTGTGTTTTGGTGCCTTACGTTCCGCTTTACCAGCTAAGGTAGCACCAGGAGAACTACTTCGATTGTGCCCTGGTTCATCCGGACAAGCACCTCCGTAGAGAAAGCCGAAAACTGACTGTCATGATATAGCATGAGACTGGTCAACCACTCGATGACCTGTGGGAATGTTAGAATTCCTCCGCCTTAACGAAGGGCCGTTTTCCGGCCAGGCATGTACGCACCCCGGAACCGGGAGAGTGCGGAGCCACCAGGGGCTATCTAGTAGCCCCACTGTCAAACTCCTATGGCTAAGTGAAAGTGCTAAAGCATTATAGTCCGGTTGCCTCGCTCGCTCCGCTATCACCTCCTTAATAGGACCAAGACGTTGGGTTAAGTGTGAATGCATGTTTTTGCGAGCACCTCCGCATTATATGCATGGGGGCTGAAGCCAACGACTACAATCTTTCAGGATATACACATGTATACATAAACGGCCGCCCAGGAGGCATCATATTACTTTCAGGGAAAAGTATAAAAATAGCCTTATAAAAATTTATAAAAGCATTTCGCTTACAATGAGATTACATATCACTCAAACATAATATTTTTTGAGCACTGGGTCTCTATCAAACGGGCACCCTCAGGAACTTCTTCAAAATAGTGCTCAACAGCCTTTCGACCTATAGCCGAATCCCGTGCTGCAACATTGGTAGCATCCATCTCCGCCCAGTATGCCTTAACACGGGCAAAGGCCATCCGTGTGCCCTCTATGCACGCCGACCTCTTCATCGCATTAATGCGTGACACCACGTCAAGGAACTGCTGCACCAAGCTGAAATAGCTGTTTGGTTTTGACCTTCTCGGCCACAGCTGATCCACAACAGACCTCATAGAGAGTCCGGACAACCTGTTTAGTTCGGCCCATTCGGCTAATTGGTCAGTCAATGAAAGTGGACGCTCGGGAGAATGGAATTGTCTCCAAAACAGCTGGTCTACTCCACGGTCTGTCTGACCCTGGAAGTACTTGGCCGCATCGGCAGCGCTCGCCGCCAAATACATATACACATCCTCCGAACTCCACAACCGATCCAAAGGGGCATACCATGGATCTCCGAATTTACTCCGCAACATAAAGGATTTCCCAGCTACAATATCCCCGGCTTCCCGCAGCTCCTCCTTCTTTGCCCTCATAGCAGAGCGGAGATCCTTTTTCATCGCAGCAGCCTTCTCAAGGTCTGATGCCTTCGCTTGGTTTTCCTTTTCGAGAACCCGGCAATGGTCGGCGGCGGCTTTTAATTCCATAGACATCTTGGCCATCTTGTCTCGGGTCTCGCCATGCACGGCCTTCTCGGCTTGCAACTCTTCAGCCGCCTTCACAGCAGCCGCATTACCTAACCTCGGTTGTTCGTTGGCTCAGGCAAGTTCTGCCTGCAAGGCTTCAACAGTGGCAGCTCCATGTGCAGTCACAACATATTTAAGATACTGGCATCATGCTGTTCTTCCTATGTGGCGTTTACCAGATATTGACACTTACCCTGTGCCTCTTCAAGCCTTTTGTTAACAAGCTCGATGTCGGCGTCTGCCGCATCCAACTGTCGTTCTAAATGGGCAAACTCGCTAGTCCGGCTAGCCACCGGAGCTTCCATCACTTGCACATAGAGGCAGTATGGTTATTACCTGGGAATATGATCCTCTGTTCATCGTCGTTTCCGATGACAACCAGAGTCTCAGGGGCTACTATCTACACAGGGCACACCTAGCATGTGCAGGACTATCATACATTCTTTTACGTACCTCAAAGCCTGTCAGTAGACTCATAAAGGCTTCATGCAATCCGCTTTCGGCGGACGATATTCTCTCCATCACAGTATTCATCAGCACACAGTGTTCATCTGAGATGGCCGCTCGCCCCACCAACTCCCTCAGAACATCCGATCGCACACTAGACGGTGTCGGACTCTTTTGTTTGCTCTTTTCAGGAGCCGGACATTGGGACCTTCGGGGGTCAATGGGATTATCTTCTGGCCTCACCGGACTTGGAGAGGCCCTCCGCGACGACACTTCAGGGCCGCCCGCTTCCGGAGCGGCGGAGTCCGGAGGAGGCGTTTCGCTCTCCATCATCTCTAGAAGAAGATCCCCCGAAGATGAGCTCATTTGAGAGGGGCTAAGGCCCGAACTGCAAAAATATATGCGGTGGTTATCTTCTCAGAAGAAAAAGATGGCATATCTATACTATCAAAGGTATTTCAGGTCACTTATGACTCGTGGGAGGATTGATCCGCCCGCGGACTTTGTGCGGCAACAACGCCCCCCAAGGTGGGACCCTCTATGGGAGACTTCTTCTCCCGTTTGGAAGCTTCAGCTTCCGAATCCCCGGGCGCAGTCCTTTTCCTCTTTTGGTCGCCTTCCCTCATGGAGACGCTCGCTCCCTCGGCTAGAATGGGCGGCGTTGGGGGCCCGCGTCCGCCCGCATTATCCTCCACAGTATCTTCCTTCAAGGGCTCCGAGCAAGGTGCGGTCTAGAGCATCTTTTCCAATACCGGATTTTCCAAACCCTCAGGGAGGGGGGCCGAACACCGAATCAACTTTGTCTTTGTCAGCCAGTCCTGGTCAAAAAGCAAACTCTCAGAGATAACTTCGTAACAATGTAGAGAAAGTATGTTCGGCTGGAAGATGCCTTACCTGTTCGGCGGTGCGGTTGTTACTCAGGCCCACGTCCTCGGTGATTTCCGGACACTCCGTCTGAGATCCGAAGAATGATTTGCACATCTCCTCGTGCGTCAGGCCGAGAAAATTTTGAATGGCACGCGGTCCCTCGGGATTGAACTCCCACAGACGAAGTGGCTGGCGTTTGCAAGGCTGGACTTGACGAACCAGCATAACCTGTATCACCGCAACCAAACTGAAATCTCCATTGAAGAGATCTCGAATGCGGCCTTGCAGTATAGGCACGTCCTTGGCTGGCCCCCAGCTCAGACCTCTGCTGATCCATGACATCAGTCGTGGTGGGGGGCCCGAGCGGAAAACAGGGGGGCCGTCCACTTGGCACTTCTAGGAGCCGTGATGTAGAACCACTCCTGTTGCCACAATTCAGACACCTCTGGGATGGAACCTTTGGGCCACGGAACTCCCGTCATCTTGCGTATTGAGGCACCTCCACATGTTGCATGCTCCCCCTCGAGCAACTTTGGCTTCACTTCAAAGGTCTTGAGCCATAGGCCAAAGTGAGGGGTAACCCGGAGGAAGGCCTCGCACACGATAATAAATGTCGTGATATGAAGAAAGGAGTCCGGAGCTAGATCATGAAAATCAAGCCCATAGTAAAACATCAAACCCCTGACGAAAGGATCCAGGGCAAGGCCTAGGCCCCGGAGGAAGTGGGAGACGAACACGACGTTCTCGTTGGATTCGGGGGTGGGCACGGCCTGCCCTCGGGGAGGCAGCCAATGCAAGATCTCGGCGGTCAGATATCTGGCCTCCCTCAACTTCTTGATGTCTTCTTCCGTGACGGAGGAAGGCATCCATCAACCTTGAAGGCTAGACCCGGACATGACTGGAGGTTTGGAGCACCTGACCTGGACTTCGGGCGTTTGAGCTTGAGGTAGGGGAAGGATTCGTTTGAGCACGGGAGGGAAAAATAAAAGCCTTGTCCCCTTTATAAAGAGGGTTAATATAAAGCGTCCTCTCCGTGTCCGCTTGGACTTGCCTATAATCTAGGAGTCCTAGAAGCGGTTGGGTTACCCACGCCTGTATTGATGAGAATTCCAGAATAAGGGGACACGATCTCTGCTTTAACAAGACGTGCCAAGGAAATCGCCTCGCATAACGTCCTGAGATGGGACAGTAAAACTGTTCGAATAAAAGCTTGGCTGTGGTGTGATGTCGCACCACGGAATACGTCAGCAGATTAGATTTGTGTAAATATTATTCTCTCTATGGCAATATGTGGAAACTTATTTTGCAGAGCCGGACACTATCTTTGTGTTCAAAACCTTCTATGAAGTACTTGGAGGAGGAACCCGCCTTGCAATGCCGAAGAGAATATGCGCGCCGGACTCGTCGTCATTGAAGCCTGGTTCAGGGGCTACTGAGGGAGTCCTGGATTAGGGGGTGTTCGGATAGCCGTACTATACCTTCAGCCGGACTCCTGGACTATGAAGATACAACATTGAAGACTTCGTCCTGTGTCCGGGAGGGACTTCCCTTGGCGTGGAAGGCAAGCTTGGCGATACGGATATGAAGATCTCCTACCATTGTAACCGACTCTATGTAAACCCTAACCCTATCCGGTGTCTATATAAACCGGAGGGTTTTAGTCCGTAGGACGACATACACATCAACAATCATACCATAGGCTAGCTTCTAGGGTTTAGCCTCCTCGATCTCGTGGTAGATCTACTCTTGTACTACCCATATCATCAATATTAATCAAGCAGGACGTAGGGTTTTACCTCCATCGAGAGGGCCCGAACCTGGGTAAAACTTCGTGTCCCTTGTCTCCTGTTACCATCCGGCCTAGACGCACAGTTCGGGATCCCCTACCCGAGATCCGCCGGTTTTGACACCAACACTTACCATATGAATCTTGATATGTAGCCTTGCCCAAGTTGCTTTCCACTCAAATCTTGTTTCTACCAAATCCAATCCTATGAGAGAGAGTTGAGTGTTGGGGAGACTATCATTTGAAGCACAAGAGCAACGAGTTCATCATCAACACATTATTTGTTACTTCTTGGAGAGTGGTGTCGCCTAGATTGGCTAGGTGTCACTTGGGAGCCTCCGACAAGAATGTGGAGTTGAACCAAGGAGTTTGTAAGGGCAAGGAGATCGCCTACTTCATGAAGATCTACCGCTAGTGAGGCAAGTCCTTCGTGGGCGATGGCCATGGTGGGATAGACAAGGTTGCTTCTTCGTGGACCCTTCGTGGGTGGAGCCCTCCGTGAACTCGTGCAACCGTTACCCTTCATGGCTTGAAGTCTCCATCAACATGGATGTACGATAGCACCACCTATCGGAACCACGACAAAAACATCCGTGTCTCCAATTGCGTTTGAATCCTCCAAACCCTTCCCTTTACATTCTTGCAAGTTACATGCT
The DNA here is from genome assembly GCF_002162155.2 of Triticum dicoccoides. Lineage (NCBI taxonomy): Eukaryota > Viridiplantae > Streptophyta > Magnoliopsida > Poales > Poaceae > Triticum > Triticum dicoccoides. The sequence continues at coordinate 335,471,761 of NC_041386.1, forward strand.
TTACTTTCCGTTGCTCATATACTCTTTGCATGCTTGCTTGAATTGTGTTAAGATTGCTTAACTTGTTCAAAGTTGCTAAAATCTGCCAAGAACTAAAATTGGGAAAAGGCTAGATTTTTATTTGGTCAAGTAGTCTAATCACCCCCCTCTAGACATACTTTCGATCCTACACATAGCCAAGAAAAGATAATCGGTTGGTGCAAAAGCTGCACTTTCCAAGGTTACCAAACAAACATGCATCACGTAGAGCAATGAAAACAACACGTAAATGTTCCAAATGTTCCTCCAAAGATTTGCTATAAATCAATATGTCATCAAAGTAAACTACCAAAAATCGTCCAATGAAAGCACGTAAAACTTCGTTCATTAATCTAATGAAAGTACTAGGTGCATTAGTTAACCCAAAAGGCATGACTAACCACTCATATAATCCAAACTTAGTTTAAATGTTGTTTTCCATTCATCTCCCAATTTCATACGAATTTGATGGTATCCACTACGCAAATCAACTTTGGAGAATATTGTAGAGCCACTCAATTCATCAAGCATATCATCTAGCCTAGGAATAGGATGTCGATAACGAATAGTAATATTATTAATGCCTCTACAATCAATGCACATACGCGACGTACCATCCTTTTTCGGCACTAAAATGATAGGAACAGCACAAGGACAAAGGGATTCACGTATATAACCTTTGTCGAGCAGTTCTTGTACTTGATGCATAATCTCCTTCGTCTCCTCTGGATTGGTACGGTATGGTGCACAGTTGGGTAACGATGCACCAGGAATTAAGTCAATTTGATGCTCAATCCCTTGAATAGGTGGTAATCTCGATGGCACATCCTGTGGAAAGACGTCACCGAACTCCTGCAAAATGTTAGTGACAGCAGGAGGCAAAGAGGAAGGCACGTCCTCGAATGAAAATAATGCCTCTTTGCATACAAAAGCATAGCAAACGGATTTGCTAAAACCTAGATCATCAGCATCAGATTTGGTGGCAAGTAAACATGCACTTTTCAATTTAATTTCAGAAGCAACACTAGATGGTTTATTATTAGGCTTCATTTGTTGCTCAAATTCTTTTACCACAATCTGATTTTCGCACTTATTTTTCTCTTGTTTTGCTTTATTAGCTCTATTAATATCATCTTTCAAAATGGAATCAGGGGTCATAGGAAGCAAAGTAATATTTTTATCCTTATGAAGTATACTGATTGTTTCTACCATGGTGTACAGAATTTTTATCAAATTGCCATGGTCTACCAAGTAATAAGGAACATGCTTGCATAGGTACCACATCACAATCAACATAATCAGCATATGTAGAGATACTAAAATGCACACGAACAGTACGTGTTACCTTAACCTTGTCATTGTTATTGAACCATTAGATGTAGTAAGGATGTGGTTGCGGTCTTGTGGTGAGAGATAGCTTCTCCAGCATCTCCATGCTAGCCAAGTTATTGTAGCTCCCTCCATCTATGATGACATGAACAGAACGTTCCTTCACAACTCCCTTTGTATGGAACAAATTATGCCTCTGATTTTGCTCAGCTTGTGTAAGCTGCACACTCAAAACACATTGAGCAACTAAGCATTCATACTTGTCAGCATCTTCAGCAGCCATGTATTGCGTCTCATGATCAGAATCATCTCCACTGTGTTCTTCATGTGTAATAAGAGCCAAAGTCTCCTCATCATAGTCACTAGCGGACTCATACCCACCATCCTCACTAACATTCATCACATGCTGAGATTTGCATTCTCTCGCAAAATGTCCTCTTCCCTTACAACAACGACAAATAATATCACTTTCGTGCCCTGTTGATGCCATGGGAGAAGAAGAGCTCTGCGCAGCCCAGCAGGTGTGCGCTTGGCAGATAGTGGTGGTTGTGCCTGCTTTATTGTATTACGGATGGAGCTGACACCTGATGGAGGTGCTGGTCCAGTGGAAGTAGAGGATGCACGTGGTGTCCATGATGAAGATCGACCTGCAAAAAAGTTAGTTCGCGCCAATGCATGTCGATCCTGCACTTCACGTTCAGCTCTACAAGAAAGATGGAATAAATGAGTGATATTAGTATACTCCTTATACTCTAGAATGGTCTGAATATCTCTATTTAATCCACCCATAAAACATGCAAGCATGGCTTCATTCTCCTCAACAATACCACATCTAATCATGCCAGTTTGTAATTCCTTATAATATTCTTCTACAGATTTTTTCCTTGTCTTAAACGCTGCAATTTTTGAAGTAATTCACGTTGATAATATGGTGGAACCCAACGAGTACGCATAGCAGTTTTCAAAGCAGCCCAAGTAGCTGGAAAAGGATATAATCTACAATGTTCAGACCAGCAAACACATGCAAGCTAGTGAAAGCACAAACAGTAGCAGGAACACGTCTCTCCTCAGGATATTGTAAGCATGTAAATCATTGTTCAGTTTCTAACTCCCAAGTAAGATATATATCAGGAACATATCTACCCTTAAATGGTGGAATATTCAATTTCAGTTTAGGGAGATGGTCATGATGTCGTACCTGAGGGGGATCCCTACCATTGCCATTATTTGCATGTGGACAACCTCGTGGTTGTGGTGCTGGTGCTTGCACTTAGTTCTGATTTTGATCAACCTCATCATCGTAATCTCCCACAGAATCATCCTCCTCTGCATCAGCAGCAGGAGCCAGAGAAGAATCAACAGCAACACCAACATAATCATCCTCCTCCTTACTTTGATGGTACTCATTTTGCTAGTTGGAAGCATAAGATGAAAATGCATATTCTTGGACATAACCCCGCCATTTGGGCTATTGTGTGTATTGGCTTGCAAGGTGAATTTTTTGACGGGAGAGAACAAAATCGTGAAGCTACTGCGGAAGAGTTGAAGTTGCTGCAATACAATGCTCAAGCTTGTGATATCCTCTTCAATAGATTGTGCCCTGAAGAATTCAACAAAATCAGCTGTCTTGAGAATGCAAAGGAAATTTGGGATACTTTGATTGATATGCATGAAGGTACCGACTCCATGAAGGAATCCAAGTTGGATGTGCTTCAAAGTCAACTTGACAAGTTCAAAATGAAGGATGGTGAAGGTGTCGCTGAAATGTACTATAGGCTTGCTCTTATCACAAATGAGATTGTCAGCTTAGGGAGTGAAGAGATGACCGACAAATTCATCATCAAGAAGATCCTAAGAGCCTTGGATGGAAAATACGATACCGTATGCACATTGATCCAAATGATGCCAAATTACAAAGATCTCAAGCCAACAGAAGTCATTGGAAGAATTGTTGCTCATGAGATGTCACTTAAGGATAAGGAGGATCTCCATAACAAGTCAAGTGGTGCTTACAAAGCCTCATGTGAAGCTCCCACATCATCAAGTGAGAAACAAACCTTCAATGAAGAATTGAGCCTAATGGTGAAGAACTTCAACAAGTTCTACAAGAATAGAAGCAAAGAGAGAAGTTCCAAGTCAAGGTCCTACAATGACAAAAGATCTTCTAGTCGAGAGTGAAACTGCTACAATTGTGGAAGACCCAGACACTACTCCAATGAGTGTATGGCTCCCCACAAGAGAAGAGAAGATTCTCCCAAGAGAAGAAGTAGAAGAGAAGAATCACCATCGAGGGAGAGAAGAAGTAGGGATGATCGTTATGAACGAAGACCCTCCCGGATAAGCAAGGATTCGGAAAGGAAGGACAAGTCATCAAGGAGCTACACAAAACGAAGACATCAAGCTCATGTTGGTGAATGGGTATCCGGCTCCAACTCCGACAATGACTCCGAGAGAAGCTATCACTCCGACTCCGAATATACTCAAGATGAAGGTTGAAAGGATTGATATAGTTGACTAGAGAGGGGGGGGGGTGAATAGGCAACTAACAATTTTTATCTTTTCTTTAACAATTTAAACTTTGCATCAAAATAGGTTGTCTAGATGTGCAACTAAGTGAGCAACCTATATGATGCAACAATGATAAGTACACAAGCAAGCAAGAGATATATCACAAATAAGCTTGCACAACTAAAGGCATGAGATAACCAAGAGTGGAGCCGATGGAGACGAGGATGTGTTACCGAAGTTCCTTCCCTTTGAAGGGAAGTACGTCTCCGTTGGAGCGGTGTGGAGGCACAATGCTCCCCACGAAGCCACTAGGGCCACTGTATTCTCCTCACGCCCTCACACAATGTGAGATGTCGTGATTCCACTATTGGTGCCCTTGGAGGCAGCAACTGAACCTTTACAAACAAGGTTGGGGCAATCTCCACAACTTAATTGGAGGGTCCCAATGACACCATGAAGCTTCACCACAATGGACTATGGCTCCGCGGTGACCTCAACCGTCTAGGGTGCTCAAACACCCAAGAGTAACAAGATCCGCAAGGGATTAGTGGGGGGAATCAAATTTCTCTTGGTGGAAGTTTAGATCGGGGCCTTTTCAACCACTCCCGAGCAAATCAACAAGTTTGGTTGGCTAGGGAGTGTGATCGGGCGAAAATGGAGCTTGGAGCAATAATGGAGCTTTGGGTTGGAAGAGGTAGTCAACTGGAGGAAGAAGACACCCCTTATATAGTTGTGGACAAATCCAACCGTTATCCACCTAACCAGCCCGCAACATGCGGTACTACCGCCCCTGACCAGCGGTACTACCATAAGGCCATGCGCTACTACCGCCCCTGACCAGCGGTACTACCGCAAGGCCATGCGGCACTACCGTGAGGGACTGCGGTACTACCGCAACAGCAGCAGGAGCTAGGGCAGACCTGTAGCACAAGGGCTGAGGGCGGTACTGCCGCAGGCGTGGTACTACCGCTCCCCCTTGCGGTACTACCGCAAGGCAGGAAAATCCTAGCCTGGGAAGAGCGCGGATGAATAAAAATACATCCGTGCCTACTTCCGCTGGAAAACAGATGAAGCAAAAATCCGACACAGTACTCCCGCTGAGGAGCGGCAGTACCGCATGGCAGCTGAACCAGGCTGCGCGCGGTACTACCGCTGAGCCGCGGATGTAAAAAATTACATCCGCCCCTACTACCGCGAAGAAGCGGCACTTGGCCTGGGGGCCACGGTACTACGGCTCCGGGGGAGCGGTACTACCGTGGGCTCCTACGGTACTACCACGCCGAAGTATGGTACTACCGCAGGTGCCTGTGGTACTACCGCTCCAGCGAGCAGTACTACCGCAAGCCCATCATCAGCAACCAGGACAAGACAAAGAGGAAAAACAGAGGATGCTCCAGTGCAAAAGGGAAAGGAGGAGACAAGGAAGAAAATGTGTACATGATGATTCCACCCTATCCTTTCTGATGCGGACCCCCTCTTAACAGTACGACTTTCCAATGACTCAAATCCACCAAAAAGAAACGCAAAAAAATGCCGTCTTCAATAGTCTTCAAGGGGCACCAAACCGTCTTGTGCCTAGCGGTGAAACGTTTGGGAAACTCAAGGCACACGATTAGTCCGCAAAAGCATTGTCATCAATCACCAAAACACCTTAGGGATAAATATGCCCTTACAAAGGTGTTGCCGGTCTAGCACTTGTGTCAACCAACTCCTACGACATATTTGATTCACCAAATGAAGGAATTGCAGGATGCTTCATGGCTAAAGGCCCAAAGGTATCACACCCCAAGTATGTTGATTTCAATAGTGATGAAGATGACTTGTTAGGTGATGATGATTTACTTTTTGACAACTCTAGTGATGAATACTATGATGAAACGTCAATTAATCATGCTAATCAAGATGAAACGAATGACAATGATAAGGATAAGATTGAGTCTCTAACAAAATAACTAAACACTCTTAAGTTAGCTCATGAAACTATCTTAGGAGATCATCGAGAACTTTTAAGGATTCATGAGAAATTACGTTTTGAGAAGCTCAAACTTGAGCAAGAGTATGAGTTCTTAAAGGAAATCAATGATGATCTTCGCAAGAAAAGTTCTTCTTACATTGCAGAGCGTTTACTCTTATCCACTTACATGCCTCAAGTCAAGTCTAGTAACAAGAACAAGAAGGATTCTTCTTCTAGTAGTAACAATAATCATGCTAAATCCAATATTGTTGCTTCTAGTAGTTCTCTTGATTCCACTAATGATTCTCTTAGCCAAGTTACACTTGAGCAAGAAAATAGCTTATTGAAGGGAATCATAGAGAAAGGTGTTTACAAGAGCCTTTCCGGGAGTAAGCAATTCGAGGAAATTGTATGCAAGCAAGGAAGGCACCGGAAGAATCATGGTATTGAACGAAAGTTCAGTGCCAATGGAGTTGGGTGGGAAGAAGATCAATACCCCAAGACGAAGTTTGTTCCTCAACAAGAGAAGTATGATCCTACTTCTTTCAAGGGGACACAAGCTCAAGATGATCTTCCACCACAAGACCACAAGGAAAAAGGTAACGACAAGCTTCAAGAGGAGATTGATGCATTTAAAGAAGCTCCTAAGGCCTTGGTCAAGTGGGTTCCCAAGACTACATCAAGTACAAGTACAACTCCGAGGATTCCCATCAAGATGGTGTGGATCCCGAAGAAGAAGAACTAGAGAGTTCTTGAGGGTGACTCCGCCAACATACTTCACTCTTATCATTTTGGCAAGAACAAGTGCAATCAACTTCCACATCTTGCACTAGTTCAAGGAGTCACAAACCCTCTTGTTGGTAAGACAAGGGACAAGGTAACCTAATGCTCTCAAAGATATCATCTTGTGTGTGCATCACTCTATGTCTATGGATATCCTTGTTTATTCCTTGTGGGACTAACCCGTGTAGGTATTGAAAGTGCAACTCACTCCAAAGGATAGCTCCGAATGATCTACATCAACTTAGAGCATCCACATTTTCAACACCTACATGAAGTCATCATCGACAAAACCCAAGTTTAGTTCATCCCTCTTAGGGGGGATATCACATCTAGGGGGAGCTTTGCTCTAACAATTTTGAGTTAAAGCAACTCTAATGGTGTGAACACAACAATGCTTTATGTAAAAGTGGTAACCCCACTTGTGCTTAAACGATGAGTATGACCTATGATCAAATGTTCTCATTTGACTCCTAAGTCAATATACTCACATATAGATGACCTAGTCATCGCCAATTGCTTGATAGATGCTAGAATTGTTTGTGCATGCTTTGCCACATATTTCATTTGTCATTTTATTGTGTGAGCATGTTGGTTGCATAATTTACTCATTCGAGGACATCCACTTGTTGTTTTGAATGATTGGTTTCCTTTTCTTTTGGCCAAGTGGATGGACAAGAATGTCTAAGAACCTTCTCTAGCTATCTATGCTTTTCTCGTCTCAAACTCTATTCATGCTGCATCACAAAATTTGATCAAGTCAGATTCGAACCACTCTGTGTGAGGAGCACTCGGAGTCCCCGTTGCGTCATAGACTTAAAAATACAAAACTTCTTTATGCGTTTCGGTCTGACCGATTCATCCATTTCGGTCATACCGAGATCACTAAGTCGATCTAGGTTTTCAATCTTGGTGCAACCGATTTGAACTTTTCGGTTACACCGAGTTTCAGTAACTGCTTGCAGTTATGAATCTCGGTGCCACCAAGTTGTTCCACTCGGTCACACCGACAGGGTCAGGTTATATATATCCACGGGTCAAATTTTGGAAAACTTTCCGAACCTCCTCGCCTGCGCTTAGCCTGCTCTGCCTCCCTGGGTCTTCGGATAATCCTCCTCGTCGCCAGCCGCCTCCTGTCGCTGGTCTCCATCGCCGTCAACAGGATCGTCTCCGCCGTTGCCGCAGTAGCAAGTTCATCGCCGAACTAGGGTATGGATTTGAACTTTGTGTTGTTCTAAATCTGATTCCCCAGCACATTGCTTTGCCATGTATCTTGCCATGATTGAGATCAATCTATCCATCGAAAAAACTCCGTAGTTTAGTCGTGAATTGAAAATTTAGAGTCAGGTTTCCGCCGAAACCATCTCGGACCGACCGAGTTGATGAAATCAGTTCCACCGATTTGGCTCAGGCCATTGCACATGTGATTCTCGGTCTGACCGAGAATTGCAAATCGATGTGACCAAGTTCAGCACTTTGTGAAACCCTAGCAGTCTTAGTGCCACCGAATTGTGACTCGTCTGACCGAGTTCACTAGTTTAGGTTCCAAAAGCTGCTTCGGTATCACCGAGTTTGCAAATCGGTAGATCCGAAATACTTTCCATGGAAAACTAAAACTAAGTTTTTAATTCATTCTTTTGCAAAAGCCTCTGCACTTTGTGGTGCACATCCACTCTACCTCATCTATAATCTATTCATAGGGTCTGCTGTCAGTGTTTGCATCATGTCTGATCAGAGTGACAGTCAGAACAAGTCAGAGGAGCAGGTTCACTTGAGTGAGGGCACTAGTCCCTCTAGCAGCTCAGATGATGGCAGCAGGAGCACACCAAGCAATCTGCCAAAGGCTGCCACAAGGGCCAGCAAGAAAAGAACCTCAGAGTCAGAGGATGAGGACTATTGGCTAAGGAAGAAGAAACCACCTCAAAGAGGAAAGTCCTGAAAAAGGAATACGGCACAACTCCTGCCACCAAGCTAGGGATGAAGCAAAAGATTCCTGCCAAGAGAGCTCCAATGTCTAAAGCCAGAGCATCTACTCAAGAGACTTTGGGATCTGCACCCAAAGAGCATGTTGTGGCAGAAAAGAAAAGGAAGGAAAGGGTCAAGAAGACCACTACTAGAGTGCTTGGGAGATCTTCAATCATGAAAGACTCTGAAGAAGAGGAAGAGGAAGAGGATGCTGCACCAGCACGTAAAGATCAGAAGCTTATGGGAGATGCCATAAGATCAGGGGCTGCTTCATCTAAGCCCAAAGAAACTTCTAAGCCAGCTGCTCCAAAACCCAAAACTGCACCCAAGAGGAGCACCAGGAACATCCCAGCAGCATAGAAGAACAAGGCCCCAATGCCTGAAGCTGCAATGGAAGAAGAAGATGATTCTATTGTCTTGAGGAAATTGAAGCCAAAAATTCCAGATCACAATGATGCTCATCCAGTAGCTGAGAACATGAAGATAAGGAAGGATTCATGATTGAGGCTATGGAGAGAGTCAGATCCATATGCCACCAGGAGAAGGACTGCTGTGGACTACAGGTTCCATACAAAGGAACAGCAGGACTTCTATGAGACCATCTTGCTTGACAAGAAGCCCATAGTGTGTGACATGAGATGGGTCGATTGGTCATTCATTGAGGAAAATGAGGATCACTTCCCTGGTGTATATGATAGCTTCAAGGCTTGTGGTGTAGATGAGTTTGTGGCTCAGAAGCTCACAAAATGGAATGATGAGCTCATCATGCAGTTCTACTCCACAGCTCACTTCTACCCAGATGGAAGCATTGTCTGGATGTCTGAAGGTACTAGGTACCAGTCCACAGTTGCAGAATGGGCTAAGTTGATCAATGCCCCAGAAGAGAGTGAAGATGACTTGGATGTCTATGCCAAGAAGAAGAAGGATCACAACACGATGGCACACATGTACAAGGAGATTCTAGATGTTGCTCTTGAAACACACAAGTTTGGATCTGTACATTACCTTCTATCAGGCTTGCCAACTATCAACTGGATCCTCAGGCACACTCTCTTGCCAAAGTCAGGTAATCACAAGATGATCAGAGGCCATGCAATTAATTTGCTTCACATATTTGATGTCCCACAGAAGTTCAAAGTCATGAGCCTAATTGTGGAAACCTTAAAGAGGACAGTTGCAGATCAGAAGAGGAGTTGTGGATATGCCCCACAGATTCAGGAGCTGATTAACTCAAAGATGGGCACTGGCACATATCTGCTGGACAAGGAGCACCTGCCCATCTACCCAGACTTTGAGGACAACACTGTGGTGATGGATGAAAATGAACCATCTTCTGTGCACGCACAAGCCAAGAAGGAGAAGGCAAAGGCTGAAAAGGCTGCAAGGATGCAAGGATGCCAACTACTGAAGAAGCATCTCAGTACCTTCTGAAGAGCAAGCAAGATCAGCTTGGCTACTTGATCGCCTCCACTCTGAGGATTGAGAAGGGACTGGCCACCCTGACTCAAAACCAGGAGAGCTTGGAGAGGATCGTGGAGCAGAAGTTCTACGACGTATATGTGAAGGTCACTGAGATCCAGTCAGTCATTGAGAAACTTCAGGATGAAGTGGAGGAGAAGAAGGGCAAGACAACCACTGATGCTTTTGCTAGAGTTCCCAGAGGTTAGAGGTCTACTGCAGTGCCTATTCCAGACACTAGAGCTACTTCATATGCACCAACTACAGCTTTAGTGCCACCAGCTCCGGCATCTACTCCACCAGCTCCATCTACATTGACTGATGCCTTCGTTCTTGGAGTTCTGTCTACAACACCACCTGAAGACCAAGCCTGAGTGTCGATCTAGCACTACGCATTTTTTATGAACTTTTTGGTAACTTGTTGCCAAAGGGGGAGAAAATGTATAGATCATAGGCTTCGAGAGAGAGCGTTGCTTTTTATTCTCTCCTTTTGTTTGGTGGTTAAACTTCAGTTATTTGCTTGGTTGAGATACTTTATACTTTGTGCTGGCTTAGATGATCATGTGTTTGATCATATGCTACCTTAATGCTTGTTGGATGACATTATCCTTTTATGTGATCATTCACTTTGCTTCGTGACGAGTGCATGTATTTTAATTATTATCATTTTGAGCGCTCCACCAAGATGTATGTGACATGGAAGAGTAACCCATGATCCTAACTCTTTGTGCATTTGTAGTCCAAAGCAAATATTAAACTATGCACAAATTTAGGGGGAGCTCTTGCTTTTCACATACTTCTCAAAGCGACAATGTTTTCCACTCTTATTATCATTTGTCGAAGCTTTGATCTATATGTTGTCATCAATTACCAAAAAGGAGGAGATTGAAAGTGCAACTATCCCTAGGTGGTTTTGGTAATTCCTAACAACATATAGCTCATTGAGCTAATGCTACTTCAAGATTAATATCGCAGGAAAGCTCAATGATTGGCATGGCATGGATGAGAAAAGTGGACCCCTCAAAATGCTAAGGACAAAGGATTGGCTCAAGCTCAAATCTCAATACTCTACATTTTCTATTTTAGTGATCCAAGATCACATTGAGTCTATAGGAAAAGCCAATACTATCAAGGAGGGATGAGGTGTTGCTTAATGAGGCTCTTGCTCAAAATGCTTAGTGATATGGTCCAAAACCCTCAACTACTTTCTCACATCCACATATGACCTAAACCAAAAGTCAAACTCGGCCCCACCGATTCTTTCTATCCGGCGCCACCGAGTTTCAAATGTCATAGCCACTGCCACAAACCCTAGGCAAATCGGTCTCACCAATAGGGATCTCGGTCTCACCGAGATGGGATTGTAATCTCTCTGTTTCCCTTCGTAACATTTCGGTCTCACCGAGATGAGCGATCGGTCCCACCAAGATTGCAATGTAAACTCTCTATTCTCCCTTCGTAATGTTTTGGTGTCACCAAAATGAGCGATCGGTCCCATAGAGTTTACCTGACCAACTCCCTGGTTAGCTTATTACCAAAATCGGTCTCACAGAGTTTGTGTAATCGGTCTCATGGAGATTATGTTATGCCCTAACCCTAATCATATTGGTCCTACCTAGTTGCATGTTGGTCCCACCAAAACCCCTAACGGACACTAGCTTTGCTAAATTGGTCCGACCGAGTTTAACCATTCGGTCCCACCGAGTTTGTAAAGTTATGTGTAACAGTTAGATTTTGTGTGGAGGCTATATATACCCCTCCACCTCCTCTTCATTCATGGAGAGAGCCATCAGAATAAACCTACACTTCCAACCTATATTTTTTGAGAGGGAACCACGTACACTTGTATTGAGACCAAGATATTCCATTCTTACCATATGAATCTTGATCTCTAGCCTTCCCAAGTTGCTTTCCACTCAAATCATCTTTCTACCAAATCCAATCCTATGAGAGAGAGTTGAGTGTTGGGGAGACTATCACTTGAAGCACATGAGCAAGGAGTTCATCATCAACACACCATTTGTTACTTCTTGGAGAGTGGTGTCTCCTAGATTGGCTAGGTGTCACTTGGGAGCCTCCAACAAGAATGTGGAGTTGAACCAAGGAGTTTGTAAGGGCAAGGAGATCACCTACTTCGTGAATATCTACCGCTGGTGAGGCAAGTCCTTCGTGGGCGATGGCCATGGTGGGATAGACAAGGTTGCTTCTTCGTGGACCCTTCGTGGGTGGAGCCCTCCGTGGACTCGCGCAACCGTTACCCTTCGTGGGTTGAAGTCTCCATCAACGTGGATGTATGATAGCACCACCTATCGGAACCACGACAAAAACATTCGTGTCTCCAATTGCATTTGAATCCTCCAAACCCTTCCCTTTACATTCTTGCAAGTTACATGCTTTACTTTCCGCTGCTCATATACTCTTTGCATGATTGCTTGAATTGTGTTAAGATTGCTTGACTTGTTCAAAGTTGCTAAAATCTTCCAAGAACTAAAATTGGGAAAAGGCTAGATTTTTATTTGGCCAAGTAGTCCAATCACCCCCCCCCTCTAGACATACTTTCGATCCTACACATAGCCAAGAAAAGATACTCGGTCGGTGCAAAAGGTGCACTTTCCAAGGTTAACAAACAAACGTGCATCATGTAGACCAATAAAAACAGCACGTAAATGCTCCAAATGTTCCTCCAAAGATTTTCTATAAATCAATATGTCATCAAAGTAAACAACCACAAATTGTCCAATGAAAGCACATAAACTTTGTTCATTAATCTCATGAAAGTACTAGGTGCATTAGTTAACCCAAAATGCATGACAAACCAGTCATATAATCCAAACTTAGTTTTAAATGTTGTTTTCCATTCATCTCCCAATTTCATACGAATTTGATGGTATCCACTATGCAAATCAACTTTGGAGAATATTGTAGAGCCACTCAATTCATCAAGCATATCATCTAGCCTAGGAATAGGATGACGATAACGAATAGTAATATTATTAATGCCTCTACAATCAACGCACATACGTGACATACCATGCTTTTGCGGCACTAAAATGATAGGAACAGCACGAGGACTAAGGGATTCGCGTATATAACCTTTGTCGAGCAGTTCTTGTACTTGACACATAATCTCCTTTGTCTCCTCTGGATTGGTACAGTATGGTGCACGGTTAGGTAATGATGCACCAGAAATTAAGTCAATTTGATGCTCAATCCCTCGAATAGGTGGTAATCCCGGTGGCACGTCTTGTGGAAAGACGTCAGCGAACTCCTGCAAAATGTTAGTGACAGCAGGAGGCAAAGAGGAAGGCACGTCCTTGAATGAAAATAATGCCTCTGCACACAAAAGCATAGCAAACAGATTTGCTAAAATCTAGATCATCAACATCAGATTTGGTTGCAAGTAAACATGCACTTTTCAATTTAATTTCAGAAGCAACACTAGATGGTTTATTATTAGGCTTCATTTGTTGCTCAAATTCTTTTGCCACAATCTGATTTTCACTCTTATTTTTATCCCGTTTTGCTTTATTAGCTCTATCAATATCATCTTTCAAAATGGAATCAGGAGTCATAGGAAGCAAAGTAATATTTTTATCCTTATGAACAAGAGTATACTGATTGTTTCTACCATGGTGTACATAATTTTCATCAAATTGCTATTGTCTACCAAGTAATAAGGAACATACTTGCATAGGTACCACATCACAATCAACATAATCAGCATATGTAGAGATACTAAAATGCACACGAACATTACATGTTACTTTAACCTTGCCGCTGTTGATGAACCATTGGATGTAGTAAGGATGTGGATGCGGTCTTGTGGTGAGAGATAGCTTCTCAACCATCTCCATGCTAGCCAAGTTATTGCAGCTCCCTCCATCTATGATGACGTGAACAGAACGTTCCTTCACAACTCCCTTTGTATGGAACAAATTATGCCTCTGATTTTGCTCAGCTTGTGTAACCTGCACACTCAAAACACGTTGAGCAACTAAACATTCATACCTGTCAGCATCTTCAGCAGCCATGTATTGCGTCTCATGATCAGTATCATCTCCACTGTGTTCTTCATGTGTAATAAGAGCCAAAGTCTCCTCATCATAGTCACTAGCGGACTCATACCCACCATCCTCAGTAACAATCATCACACGCTGAGATTTGCATTCTCTCGCAAAATGTCCTCTTCCCTTACAACGACGATAAATAATATAACTTTCGTGCCCTGTTGATGCCATGGAAGAAGAAGAGCTCTGCGCAGGCCCAGTAGGTGTGCTCTTGGCAGATAGTGGTGGTTGTGCCTGCTTTATTGTATCACGGCTGGAGGTGGCACCTGATGGAGGTGCTTGTCTAGTGGAATTAGAGGATGCACGTGGTGTCCATGATGAAGATCGACTTGCAGAAAAGTTAGTTCGCGCCAATGCCTGTCGATCCTGCACTTCACGTTCATCTTTACAAGCAAGATGGAATAAACGAGTGATATTAGTATACTCCTTATACTCTAGAATGGTACGAATATATCTATTTAATCCACCCATAAAACATGCAAGCATAGCTTCATTCTCCTCAACAATACCACATCTAATCATGCCAGTTTGTAATTCCTGATAATATTCTTCTACAGAATTTTTTCCTTGTCTTAAACGCTGCAATTTTTGAAGTAATTCACGTTGATAATATGGTGGAACCCAATGAGTACGCATAGCAGTTTTCAAAGCAGCCCAAGTAGCTGGAAAAGGATATAATCTACAATGTTCAGACCACCAAACACATGCAAAGCTAGTGAAAGCACAAACAGTAGGAGGAACACGTCTCTCCTCAGGATATTGTAAACATGTAAATCATTGTTCAGTTTCTGACTCCCAAGTAAGATATATATCAGGAACATATCTACCCTCAAATGATCGAATATTCAATTTCAGTTTATGGAGATGGTCATGATCTCGTACCTGAGGGGGAGCCCTACCATTGCCATTATTTCCATGTAGACGACCTGGTGGTTGTGGTGCTGGTGGTTGCACTTATTTCTGATTTTGATCAACCTCATCCTCGTAATCTCCCACATAATCATCCCCCTCCGCATCAGTAGCAGGAGCCACGAAAGAATCAACAACAGCACCAACACTTTGACTAGGCGCAAGAGGGACATGGCTCGCTCGGCGGAGGGCTATTTCGCGACGTGGTGGTAGTCGTCGTCGTCGTCGTTGTTGTTGTTGTTGTTGTTTTTTTGTTGTAGAGGTGTGTTAGGTGCAGCCGGTAGTGGTGGAAGACGCGCGAGCAATTCATTAAACTTGTTATCGAGCTTTGTTTCAAACGTCTTTTGCATGCCATCTATCTTCTCCATGGCCTCTTCAAATCTGTTTAGCACATCTTGCACCTATCCACTCATCATTTGCTGAAATTTATCATGCAACACCTTATTCGTCATGTTCTCCCAGCCAGTCTCGTCGGCTTGTGATCCTGCCATGGTTCGCAACAATAGAAACAGACAAGAATATGATCCTACAGACTACTAACAAGAGGTGGTGGTGGGTGTCACAAATCCATCAAGCAAATCTCAAATTCTTACCAGTTCTTACCTAGAAGCAGGCGGTGATCGGCAACCGTCGTAGTCAAAACTCTCAAAGCTTGGATAGAGAGATTACCAGGGAGAGTCAAACGCACGACGTAGATGTATGTGGAGTTGGGAAGGCTTATAATATGGTAGCAAAAAGGGTCAGCAATAATCAATTTAGAGATGCAAAGTTGAATAAACGCTCAACAATGGTACTGTGCTGATCCTAGACTAGACCGTGCTAGAGACGCGAGCCTAGAACACTAACAAAATCACGGCGCTGCACGTAAACAAGGGAAAAGCACACTCTGGAATTTGTTTTGAGCTCTGTTTTTTTGGTGCTCCTCTTTTTTTGCAAAAAATCACTATAATGGCGAGTGTCTCAAAACTCTTCCCTCGCCAAACTGATAGGATGGGGCACGGATTTCTTTGACTTTTTTCAGAAATCAGGGCAGTGACGACGAAAAAGTGCGACAAAAAATCACGATGAAGGCGAGTGTCTCAAAACACTCCGTGGGACCTAAAAGTAGGATAGGGAAAAAATATTTTTGGTCGCCGAATTTTTTTTCTGAGACCTACTCAGGCAAGAAAACACAAAACGAAAACTAGATGGATCTCGGAAACAAACCTAATGTGAAAAGAACTCGGATTGGTGGTGGACAGGCAGATGTATTTGTGGACTCAGATTGGTGGTGGACAGGTGGATGTATATGTGGACTCGGATTGGTGGTGGACAAGCGGATGTATATGGCAGCGGTAAGGAATATGTTGGTGGTGGTGGTATATGGTAGGAACGATGACGATGGTGCGGCGGCGGTGTGACAACTTATGACCAGAACTCATAACTCTAAAAGACTAGACTCTAAGACCAGCAACTAGACACGACGATGCAACCGCAAATTCAACAAAGAAAAATACCGAAAGGACTATGCAAAGGCTCAGATTGGTTCGGATATGATGAACTAACCCTAAATTTTTTTGGCTTTTTCGTGGACTGTAGGTATGAAGAACATACTCGATCTAAACTACGAAAAACTGTAAAATCTCACCGAGCAACCTGGAAATCTGATACCACTTGATAGAGGCGTGGGTGTCCCGTCTTTCGATGAGTTGGTGGCTATCATTTTGGAGGAAGTCGACTTCGACGATCCGACTACGGACGTGCGAGGACGTCGTGCCTTAGCAATCGCTAAACCAACTCCGAGAGGTTATTGACCACGCTGGAGCACGATCAACCTGACCACGAAGGTCTATTTCCTGCAGGCAAATGAAGAACAAGCAAGAAACTAAGATTGCAATCTAGATATTGCGAATATAAGAGGAAAGCTTTATTGATCAAAGGTAGGGTTCTGTGACGTCTTGGTCTGGTCGTTGAACACAAACGAAGTACGCAAACTTGCAGCTATGGCGAACTTTTAATCTAAACAAAACCCAAAGTCTAAACGACGCCCTAAGGGCTGTATATATGGATGAAGAGGGGGGATTTCATGGCCCTTGGAGGAGGTGTCCGAAACCAACCCTAACTGTTGTTCCTCCACACAGACGGACTCTAAAAACAGCCTACACTTATGTATTTCGAAAATATATGGGCCTGGCCCAATAATAAGGTGACGCAACACCTAGAATAGCCTCTGGATGAAATTTATGAAGTGACATCTTGTATATTTCATCTAAGGCTTCAGCACTCCTTATGGTGGCTTCAAAGTCCTGAAATCATCACTTGTAACTCTGTTCTTGATCCCCTTGCGCATGCCATCATCTCCATGCTTGGTCTTGCTCCAGTGTTCATCCCTATTATCCATGCCAGGCCCTTCATTTGAAGCAAAACAAATGTATCCAATTTAGGCAGCATCATATTCTAATGAACATTAGAATCATTACCAAGAAACGGAAGTACCTGATAATTTAATTGGCGTGCGCGAGCTCTAGTAATTGGTCCAGTATGTATAGCAGCAGGGGTTGTGGGTGTAACAATGGTATTGATGTCCTCATCAGAGAGCGCATCGAGAACCTCTCCATCAATATTCGTCACTCCGAAGCAAGGAAAAGGGACTAGATCGACAACAAGCTTTCTGCACACAAGGAGGAGCAAGATGCAAGGATGGAGGAGATTCGGACCTTGTTGATCAACCGTTCTTCCCCTTCATCATCCTCAAGGCGGCGACATTCAAGTCACAAGTCTTCGGAGCACAAAAACGATGCAAGCGCAAGTCGTCCACGTCCACATCTCCATGGCAACCACCGTCACGTTTGTGATCCACCTCGTCATGAAGGACAAGTCACCTCCAAGCAACATGTGCACGACGACGACGAACGACATCTAGTACGAGCTCAAGTGTGACAACGACACCATCAACATGAAGATGCTCGCCAAGCGCAAATGTACAAGTCCCAACAAGCCCTATGATGCGGAGCATCCTACGTTCATCTCCATGTACACCTTCATAGCACATCAAGCCCCAAGTAGAACTACCGGACATAAGGTACGAGAACGACCGCCACCCAGCAGCTATGGAGCATCCCAGAGTCCAAGGAGAAGGACCCCAAGGCCACGAGGAAGAACAGGAAGCACAACCGCAGCTGGACTGGAGGTCCCAGGCGACCCCGTGCCCATGGGCCTCGAAGACCCCGTGCGCACGGGCTACACAGAGAGCTGGCACCGGAGCACCCCGTGCGCACGGGCCTGTACCGTGCCCCTGGGACCCCGTGCGCACGGGCCCAACTTACCCCGTGCACACGGGCCCTACAGGATGGACGGCTGTGATCGCTGTTTGGGCCTCCTCTTCATCCACCTCGTCCCTCACCTCCAGCCACCTATATATTATGTACCTAGACCATTTGTTAGGGTTAGCAAAGGATATGATAGACATATGAGAGCTTTTCTCCATGGATCCACTCCACTAGGAGATCAAGACCTCCTCTTGGAGTGACCAACCTCAAGACCTCCTAAGGGAGAAGATCCCTAGTGGATTGATCCCCATCATAGGATCACCAAGACCTTATTCCACATAGGATTGGGATGAACTAGCACCTTGTATCTTTCCTTTGGTGTCTTTGAATCATTGTATCTCTCTTTGTGTGATCGGATCTAGCATATGTGCGATTGGATCTAGTCAATTGAGTGTTTTCCCTCTTGTGTTCATCTTGTTCTTGGGGATTCCCCCTCCAATTCGTGAAAGATCTCCCCTTAGGGTTCCACCCTATATCATTTGGTATCATGAGCCAAGGTTGATCACAAAATTGGAGCCCCCTCTTTGTTTTTCTAGCCAAATTTTGCTTGTTCTTGTCCAAATTCGAAAATTCCCCACCAAAAATAGACCCAATTTTTTTGTTTCATTTGTTGGTTTTGATGTTGTTTTGTTGGATTTGATCCTTGGATTTGCTTGGTTTCAAGTGGATCTAGCTTTCCCTCATCTTTTCCCCACCATCCATCCCCAAAATCTCCCCAATTTTGCCCAAGAAATCTCTTTTTTCCGCCACGAAATCGCGAAATTTCAGCTCAACCCATGCCCACGGATCCCAGACCCCGTGCGCAC
>NC_041386.1:335491327-335530319 GCF_002162155.2 Triticum dicoccoides
GCTCCCACCCCCGTGCGCACGACCCCCCCAGGACAGCCGCGAGTGCTTCACCGTTTCGGCCATAACTTCCACATCCGGAGTCCGATTTTCGCGTTCTTTAGCTCGTTGAGTAGCTATTGACATCCCCCATCCAACTAGATAGGTACCATCACCATTTGACTCCATCAAATTTTTGTAACTTTGGCATCTTTGCCTAGGGCTTCCACCACAACCTCCGCATAACCACCACAAACTTCCGCAACCTATCCAAATTTGTTCTTTATAGCATTTGTGGTTGCTTGAGTAGCGATTCGAGTCTCCTAAGGTGTTTCAGCTACTTAGGGACAATTGTTTCTTGACCAACCACCACCACCATAACTCCCGCATAGGCTTACACCATACACTTCTTCCACACCAACTTAACCCAATTTTGTTTGTGCTGTGAGTTGTGTCTCCTAAGGTGTTTCGGCTACTTAGGGACCGAGCTTCCAACTCTGACACCGTGTATAGTCCACCACCTTACCCTCCTCTTCCGCATTGCCTACTCGCATAACCCATCATTGCATTTCGCAATTCCCATTGAGCTTCCACTACATCACCACCGCATCCCGCTACCACCATTTGACTTTTGCCCTTGAGATTTTGAGTTCGCGATTTTTTACCGTTTACTAAGGTGTTTCGGCTACTTAGGGACGAGTCTCCATCATGTTGTTATCTACATCAAGAACACCGACACTCACCATCTTCAAGGACGGTAACCTCAACGACACCATTGTACAATCACCCTTGCAATTGCATTGATAACCCCTAGCCCATTTTGCATCACTTGCCTATCGATACTAGCCATTTGAGTATTGCCGGCAATGTTACTTGTGCACATTAGTGATCTACACCTCCCATTGCATACATACCATATCATATTGGTATCATATCATCTCTTATGTCACAAGATTGTTCCCGCATATACACAATTGCTATCTTGGTTTGTGCATTTGGCATAGTGGCCATATAAAAAAAGAGAATAAGCTTTTAAGCAAAAGAAAAGAGAGCAAAGAGCTTGTAAGCAAGAGCCATAGCATCGCCACATTGCATACCATACTACCATATTGATCATCTTGGATCATCGTATGCGAAACACCAGAACATCATACACATACCATACTTGGGATAGAAAGCTCATACATCTTGCATCTTATAGGTTGTGCACAAGAGTCGTATCCGCCTACTGAGAAATCGTGCTAGCGTCTCTCTTGAGTTGTGCAACACGAGCATTTTCTGTGGATTCCACATTTTGTGCTCATTCCATGGTTGCACGACCCCATTTATCTATCCGTGTGTTTGTTTCCGTGTGCCACATATTGCTATAGGTCTACTTGTTTCACTTGCGAATTTGTGCCAACACTATTGACTCTTGCTAACAATTTGCCTCAAATATTTGTGCCACTATCCTCACCGAGCTCCACCATAAGCCTTATTTCTGTAGGTGTGAGAATTGACAAGATCCGGTACCAATTGTGTTATTTCCTTGATACATTATTGAGTGATCTTTGATCCATCCTCAACATTGGATAAGGTACATTGGTCTAGTTATTTCCTTTCTTCCACTCATATTTGTGCGAGCCTTGTGATGGAAAGGCAAGGCATTTCATCTCCGGTCTTCGACAACAACGACGTCGTGAACAACTACATCACCGAAGCGTCAATGTTCGATCTACAACGACAAATGCAAGGCACACAATCAAGATTACGAGAGTGCATCGAGAACCTCTCCATTGACATTCGCCACTCCGAACCGCGGAAAAGGGACTACATCGACAACAAGCTTTCCGCACAAAAGAAGGAGCAAGATGCAAGGATGGATGAGATTCGGGCCTTGATCAAGTCAACTTCCCCTTCGTCATCTTCAAGGCGGCGGCAAGCACATCGATCCTCTTCAGGGCGCCGAAGCGACACAAGCGCAAGTCATCCACGTCCACAACTCCATGGCGACCACCATCACGTTCGTGATCCATCTCTTCATGAAGGACATGTCATCTCCAAGTAACATGTGCACGACGACGACGAACGACATCTACTGCGAGCTCAAGTGCGACAACGCCACAATCAACATGAAGATGCTCGAGATGCGGCTACCTACAAGTCCCAACAAGCCCTACTTCACGCCAAGTCCAAAATTCATGACCACAAGAGAAGACCGCGAGACAAGCACCACCAAGAGCATGCTACGGCTACAACAACCACTTCGGCATCTTTGCCAAGTGCTATCAAGGCATCTTCGCCTTTGGACGTTGGGCATCTTCGCCTACTTCCCATGAGTTCACCTACATTAACATCTTCAACTACAAGGCGACCAACTACGAGCGAGGAAGACACTTCCATCTTCGGAAGCCCCTCAAGGAAGATGGCCGAGCATGAATTTCCCTTCGGTCATGGAGACGAGCTACGAGGTGCCACATCATTGGGGCCTCCAACAACAAGACGGCGACAAGAAGGTCGAGCTAGGGCCATCCCCTTCGACCACGGCGACGAGCATGAACCTCATCAACAACATGAAGACGGCGCCCATATTGGACTTATACTCCGAGTCAAGCTACGAGACCGCACATGAGACCTTATCTTTGGTCTTCGAGGAGAGTGATGATGTGCCATCTTCGGCCTTCAGCCACGGCTACGACCACTACATGATTGAGCATGGAGACATTTGCACCAACATCTGTTCGACAACGACATGTGATGTTGCCATGTGAGGAGAGCCACCACCACATGAGTGACATGAGTGACTCCACCACACGTGACATTGAGAGCATTTCCTATGAGAGGATGAGTGTGACCACCACTAGCCCCACACTTGAGAGCATGCCACACGTCCTATGTGAGGTTGAGAGCCATTTGAGTGACTCCACCAACCATATGAGTGAGAGCATCCGAGAGGGAGTGAGTGAGCCACAACACTTAGTGAGTGAGGTAGTTGACACAACATGTGAGGCCACTTTGATTTCTAACGACTTAACCTCTACTCCTAGTGTGTTTTCTTCTTTGGTGCTAGGTCTCCTACATGATGACATCCCTACCCTCGACGAGTCCATACCTCCAATGGAGACAACGATGGCCATGGTGGACGATGATGCACCCCCACATGGTTCCATCAAGATGAAGATGACCACAACTCGGTCTTCGACACCTCACCTACAACACATGAGCGATGCTCCAAAGGTAACATAGGTGATGGTGCTTCTCTTGTCCCACTAGTGGACTATTTTACAAATGATTGCTTGCATAATGTTGACACACCTATACCCATGCTTCATGCTAGTGCGACTTCCTCATGTCATGACTTACCTATTTATGATAAATATGATGATGAGCATGTTGAGTTGCCTAGTTGTGATGCTATGCTCCATAGGATATCTTGTGAAAATTGTTTTGGTCACATCATGTTTGACAATCCATTAACCTTGTCATATGCTATGAGTGAGATCTCCCATATTGCATCTTTTCAATCTCAACATAGTACCTATGCATGCCCCATTAAAATAAATCCCATTTTCACTTACGGCATAGATGACGAGATGATGGTCATTGGCTTTTGTTTCTCTTGCGGTGATATTGCTATGCTTCCTTTACATGATTTGCGCAATTCATCTACTATGCCATGCCATGATCACATTGTTCCAAATAAGCATTGTTTGGTATGTTGTCAATCTTCTCCGTGTGATGTTTCCATTAATGCTAATGAGGAGACCCCCATAGTTTCCTCATACATATTATCAAATTTTGATGCATTCCATACATTGCATGATTCTCATAATTGCTTGCACCGTATGCATTCCATGAATAACAATGCTCTACATATTTCTTGTGATGCATTACACAATTTGAGTCTCCATTATGCTAGACATAACAACAAACCGATCATGATGGATGACATGTTTCTATATCACGCATCTCATTTATTTGAGCATTAGCTATTTTGTGCTAACCAACACTTGCACTTGCGCATCATGATGGATGATGTGTACATCTACCATGCACACACAATTTTCCCTTTGTCTTTGTTTTGTGTAGGTACTCATGTATACTCGTCAACCTCTCAATCCCAAGAGTTGACGAAACGAGCTCTTGAGAGCAAAGATGACTTGAGATCCCATGAACTATCCTTCCCACCGCTCTCTTTGCGCACCGACTACGCACATCTCCCTCACTTGGCTCTCGCACGGCTATGGGCTATATATCGCTCTCTTGCTCATTTTACTGTGTTCACTTTGCATGTTATGCTTGCTTCTATGCCTTTGCCATGCAATTGTGACCCTTGCTTGCATCTACCCATGATTCACAATTATGTTACTCCTATGTGTATTTGCATGCTTGGTGGAGATCCTTGTTGCAATTGCCATGTTTATCATGTGCCTCATGCTATTGATGCTATTTTGCTCATATCCTCCATTCATGCTTGTGATATGTCTTGTCCATTATTCATGCCCACCATTTGCACACATGACATACTTGACATGATTCTTTCTACTATGTTGCATCTTCTCAATACTAGCTTGCTTGCCTTGATTCACATGATTGCTTGCTTAGTCGCATCACGCATGTTCCATTCTTCATTGCTTTCTTGGGTTGATGACGTATATGTTCATGCCTCTCACATGATATATTTTGTTCATTGTCGCTTGCCTCCAATTGTTGCATCTATGCTTATTTATTGTGGAGACTAGGACAGTTTACTTGTGATGCATGCTTGCTTGATTGAGCCTATTCTATTTGGTTGTTCTCGCATCATATGCCTCCATACTATGAAATGCTCCCTTGTACTTTCTTATGATGAGCATGATGCATCCACTTGTTGGGTATTTTACCACATGAATGATATGTTTTGCATCTCCGCTAACCTCATTTGTTTTTCCGAGTGTTTGTCATGTTCTTTCATGTTGAAGGATTCACAAGGCGATACTGTCATGAGACAATTTGGTCATGTGAAGGCATACACGATGTGCAACACCAACATTTGCGAGAATCTCCTAAAGGTGACCTCCTTCCCTTTGAGCCATCCTCAAATATGCATATTGGATGGGTCACTCTTTCATTGTTGTTTCCTTCTTCTTCTCTACATGTTACATCTATTGGATGGAGGACCGACATTGGAGATGGAACCCATGAACTTTCAAGTTGAGGAGCGCTCGGACTTATTGGATGCACCTTCAAACCTCCACTCATGCCACGACATCGAGCATTGGTATACCAACACCTCCATGTTTGTTGATTGTGTTCACACATGTCATGCTCGATGGACATATCATACACATGACAAATTTGCATCTTATGCATGGATTGACTCATATTACGATTGCCTTGTTACATCTTGTCTTTCTATGTCATCCATGATATATGAGCTTGTGCATTTCATTAGCAAATTTGTTGTGATATACCTTGATCGCATATTCATACATCATGATCTTATTTCCTACCATCAATTGCATGATCATATCACATTGAGCATCCATTACCATATTCATGCCATTGATAAACCGTCTCACTATGACATCATTTTCCACTGTGGTTGCATTGATCATATTCACAATACATTTGTGTGCACAATGAATGCTTTTCCTCCCATGAATGCTTTACATGTCATTTTACATCATCTTGATAAGCTTCATGCGCTTTGTCACGAACAATCTTGCTGCATGGACTTATGCTTATTTGATGGACACTTTGTGTGCACTAACCATTGTATTTCCGAGTGTCGCTTGTGTTTGCTCTTTTTGCATGTCTACCACTACAGAGACACCTTGGACTACTTGGATTGCGCCATGTCTTCAACTCCGTCCAATTTCAAGTCCGTCGACGACAACCGTTTCCATGGTGATGAGGATCACGATCCGAGGTCGGATCTCTCCCAAGGGGCGGGGGGAGATGATGCGGAGCATACTACGTTCATCTCCATGTAAACCTTCATAGCACATCAAGCCCCAAGTGGACCTACATGACATAAGGTACAAGGATGACCGCCACCCAGCAGCTATGGAGCATCCCGGAGTCCAAGGAGAAGGACCCCAAGGCCACGAGGAAGAACGGGAAGCACAACCGCAGCTGGACTGGAGGTCCCAAGCGACCCCGTGCCCACGGGCCTCGAAGACCCCGTGCGCATGGGCTACACAGAAAGCTGGCGCCGGAGCACCCCATGCGCACGGGCCTGTACCGTGCCCACGGGACCCCCGTGCACACGGGCACTACAGGATGGACGGCTGTGATTGCTGTTTGGGCCTCCTCTTCATCCACCTCGTCCCTCACCTCCAGCCACCTATATATTCCGTACCTAGACCATTTTTTAGGGTTAGCAAAGGAGATAATAGACATATGAGAGCTTTGCTCCATGGATCCATTCCACTAGGAGATCAACACCTCCTCTTGGAGTGACCAACCTCAAGACCTCCTAAGGAAGAAGATCCCTAGTGAATAGATGCCCATCATAGGATCACCAAGACCTCATTCCTCATAGGATTGGGATGAACTAGCACCTTGTATCTTTCCTTTGTTGTCTTTGAATCGTTGTATCTCTCTTTGTGTGATCGGATCTAGCATATGTGTCATTGGATCTAGTCAATTGAGTGTTTTCCCTCTTGTGTTCATCTTGTGCTTCGGGATTCCCCCTCCAATTCGTGAAAGATCTCCCCTTAGGGTTCCACCCTATATCACCCTACTTCAGGCCAAGCCCAAAAATCATGAGCACAAGAGAAGACTGCAAGACGAGCACCACCAAGACGGAGCTATGGCTACACCAACCACTTCGGCATCTTCACCAAGTGCTATCAAGGCATCTTCGCCTTTGGACGTTCGACATCTTCGCCTACTCCCCATGAGTTCGCCTACATCGACATCTTCAACTACAAGGCGGCCACCTACGAGCGAGGACGACACTTCCATCTTCGGAAGCCCCTCATGGAAGATGGCCGAGCACGAGAAATTCCCTCCGGTCATGGAGACGAGCTACGAGGTGCCACATCATATGGTCCTCCTACAACAAGACGGCGACAATAAGGTCGAGAAAGGTCCATCCCCTTCTACCACGGTGACACGCACGAACCTGTTCAACAACATGAAGACGACGCCCACATTGGACTCATACTCCGAGTCATGTTACGAGACCGCACATGAGAACTTACCTTTGGTCTTTGAGGAGAGTGATGATGTGCCATCTTCGGCCTTCATCCACGGCTACGACTATGACATGATTGAGCATGGAGACATTTGCACCTACATCTCTCCGACACCCACATATGACGAGATACCCCAATTGCCATGTGAAGAGAGCCACTACCACATGAGTGATATGAGTGACTCCACCATATGTGACATTTAGTGCATTTCCTATAAGAGGATGAGTGTGATCACCACTAGCCCACACTTGAGAGCATCCAAGAGGGAGTGAGTGAGCCACCACACTTAGTGAGTGAGGTAGTTGACACAGCATGTGAGGCCACTTTGATTTCAAACAACTTAGCCTCTACCTCGAGTGTGTTTTCTTTGGTGCTAGGTCTCCTACATGATGACACGCCTATCCTCGATGAGTCTATACCTCCAATGGAGACGACGATGGACATGATGGACGATGATGCACCCCCCACATGTTTCCATCAAGATGAAGATGACAACGACTTGGTCTTCGACACCTCACCTACAACACATGAGCGATGCTCCAAAGGTAACATAGGTGATGGTGCTTCTCTTGTCCCACTAGTGGACTATCTCACCAATGATTGCTTGCATGATGTTGATCCACCTATTCCCATGCTTCATGCTAGTGCGAATTCATCATGTCATGAATTACCTATTTATGATAAATATGATGATGAGCATGTTGATTTGCCTAGTTGTGATGCTATGCTCCATAGGATATCTTATGAAAATTCATTTGGTCACATCATGTTTGACAATCCATTAACCTTGTCATATGATATGAGTGAGATCTCACATATTGCATCATTTCAATCTCAACATAGTAACTATGCATGCCCCATTACAATAAATCCCATTTGCACTTATGGCATAGATGACGAGATGATGGTCATTGGCTTTTGTTTTTCATGTGATGACATTGCCTTGCTTCCATTACATGATTTGCGCAATTCATCTACTATGCCATGCCAAGATCACAATGTTTCGACTATGCATTATTTTGGATGTTGTCAATATTCTCCATGTGATGTTTCCACTAATGATCATGAGGAGACCCCCATAGTTTCCTCGTACATAATAGGAGATTTTGATGCATTCCATACATTGCATGATTCTCATAATTGCTTGCACCATATGCATTCCATGAATAACAATGCTCTACATATTTCTTGTGATGCATTACATAATTTGAGTATCCATTATGCTATACATAACAACAAACCTATCATGATGGATGACATTTTTCTATATCACACATCTCATTTATTCGAGCATTGGATATTTTGTGCTAACCAACACAAGCACGTGTGCATCATGATGGATGATGTGTACATCTACCACGCACACACAATTTTCCCTTTCTCTTTTTTTTGTGTAGGTACTCACGTATACTCGTCAACCTCTCAATCCCAAGAGTTGACGAAACGAGCTCTTGAGAGCAAAGATGACTTGGGATCCTGTGGACTATCCTTACCACCATTCTCTTCACGCAATGACTACACGCATCTCTCTCACTTGTCTCTCACATGGCTATGGGCTATATACCGCTTGTCGCTTCATGCTCATTTTACCGTGTTCACTTTGCATGTCATGCTTGTTTCTATGCCTTTGCCATGCAATTGTGACCCTTGCTTGCATCTACCCATGATTCACAATTATGCTTCTCCTATGTGTATTTGCATGCTTGGTGGAGATCCTTGTTGCTATTGCCATGTTTATCATGTGACTCATGCTATTGATCCTATTTTGCTCACATCCTCCTTTCATGCTTGTGGTATGTCATCTGAATTATTCATACACACTATTTGCACACATGACATACTTGACATAATTCCTTCTAGTACATGGCATCTTTGCACTACTAGCTTGCTTGCCTTGATTCACATGATTGCTTGCTTTGTCGCATCACCCATGTTCCATTCTTAATTGCTTTCTTGGGTTGATGACATATATATTCATTCCTCTCACATGATATATTTTGTTCATTGTCGCTTGCCTCCAATTGTTGCATCTATGCTTATTAATCGTGGAGACTTGGACACTTTACTTGTGATGCATGCTTGCTTGATTTAGCCTATTGTATTTGGTTGTTCTTGCATCATCATATGCCTCTATACTATGAAACGCTCCCTTGTACTTTCTTATGATGAGCATTATGCATCCACTTTTTGGGTATTTTACCACACAAATGATAGGTTTTGCATCTCCGCTAACCTCATTTGTTTTTCCAAGTATTTTTCATGTTCTTTCATTTTGACGGATTCACAAGGCTATACCGTCATGAGACAATTTGGTCATGTGAAGGCATACACGATGTGCAACACCAACATTTGCGAGAATCTCCTAAAGGTGAACTCCTTCCCTTTGAGCCATCCTCAATTACGCCTATTGGATGGGTCACTCTTTCATTGTTGTCTTCTTGTTGTCTACATGATAAATCTCGCGAACGGAGGAGCGACATGGGAGATTGGCTCTATGGGCCTTCAAGTTGAGGAGCGCTCGGACTTATTGGATGCACCTTCGACCTCCACTCATGCCACGACATCGAGCATTGGTACACCTACACCTGCATATTTGTTGATTGTGCTCACACATGTCATGCTCGACAGACATATCATACGCATGAAAAATTTACATCTTATGCATGGATTGACTCATATTATGAGCTTGTGCATTTTCTTAGCAAATTTGTTGTGATCTTATTGCCTACCATCAATTGCATGATCACATCACATTGACCATCCATTACCATATTCATGCTATTGATAAACCGTCTCACTATGACATCATTTTGCACCGTGGTTGCATTGATCATATTCATGACACATTTGTGTGCACAATGATTGCATTTGCCAAATGAATGCTTTACATGTCATTTTACATCATTTGGACAAGCATTGTTTGCCTTGCTATGAACAACTTGATGTAGGGTAGAACCCTAATCGGCCGATCTTTCACGAACGGAGCGGATCCCGCAA
Organism: Triticum dicoccoides; assembly: GCF_002162155.2. Classification (NCBI taxonomy): domain Eukaryota; kingdom Viridiplantae; phylum Streptophyta; class Magnoliopsida; order Poales; family Poaceae; genus Triticum; species Triticum dicoccoides. The sequence continues at coordinate 335,501,464 of NC_041386.1, forward strand.
AGAACATGAGGAACACAAGGGTGAGAAAGAGGGAAAACACAAGGGGAAACACTAAACCAACACGAATAAGTCAAACATGTGCTAGATCCTCGAGTACATAAGGAAAGATACACGATCCACAGATAACTAAGTATGATACAAGGGTAGCCGGTCTTCTCTGTGAGGAGGTCTTGAGTTCTTCCCTAAAAGGGGTCTTGAATCCGCTTGGGGGATCTTCTCCGGTGGAGGCTCGAATCTCTGAGGAGAAGGTATCCAAGTGGATGAGCAAATCTCTCACACAAAATGTGAGCTAATCCTTTGCTAACCCTAACTAGGAGGTGGTGGAGGAGTATGTATAGTCTAGGGACACGAAGGGGTAAGTGAGGGGTACATGGGCTTCGGCCCGCAATACTGGACACAGCCAGGGGTCGGTCCTCCGACAGGTACCGGACGTCCGGTGGCTCACGATGGTCCGGTCGTTCGGTACTTGTCGGACGTCCGGCGTTTTGGCTCGGATGAGGTGGCATCGGATTTCCGGGGGCGGTCGGACATAAGGACGCTGGAGTGTGTTGCCTGTCATCTGTCGTCTGGTCTGGATCGGTCGTCCCGTGGGTCTTCAGGCGTCGGACGTCCAGTCCAGACCGGTCGTCCGGTGGCTGGAGCTTCTTTCGTGGCCCTTCTTCTTGTTCCTCGTGCTTTGTGTCCTCGCCTTCTTGTCCATGGGCTTCCTCTTGGTTCCTAATCATGCATAGCACACAAGTTTGAGGTAGTAGCCATGTCCCACGCAAGGAAAGTGATGGTTCGAAGAGGAGCCAGTTCACCTTGTGTCCAATGGTGCCTAGTTGAGGTCTCGTCTTATGTTCTCTTGGGTCTTGGAGAGTAGTCGGAGTGTACATGGGGATGAACGTGGGATGCTCCGTATCACAACTCCATTGGACGACATTATGCTTACTTGATGGACACCTTTTGCGTGCTAACCATTGTATTTCCAAGTGTCATTTGTGTTTGCTCTTTTTGCATGTATACCACTCCGGCGACACCTTGGAGTGCTTGGATTGCGCAATGCTTTCAACTCTGTCCAACTAAAAGTCCGTCCATGACAACCGTTTCCATGGTGATGAGGATCACGATCCGAGGTCGGATCTTTCCCAAGGGGGGGGGGGGAGATGATGCGGAGCATCCCACGTTCATCCCCATGTACACTCCGACTACTCTCCAAGCCCCAAGAGGACATATGATGAGATCTCGAACATACGCCATTGGACAAAAGGTGAACTCGCTCCTCTCCAAACTTTCACTTTCTACATGTGAGACACGGCTACTACCTCCAACGTGTGTGCTATGCATGATCAGGCACTTAGAGGAAAACCACGGAGCCACCACATCCAATAGATGAGCTAGCGAGGACGCCAAGTACAAGGACCAAGAGAAGAAGTTGTCCGAAGTCTTCAGCCACTGGATGACCGGGCAGCGCCGGACGTCCGACGCCTATGCACTCATCCAGAAAGAAGGGCCAGCCAACGGAAGCTACAGCGGCCGGACGTCCGACAAGTACCGGACATCCGACACACCCCAGCGACCGAACGTCCAACCGTCTCCGAAAATCCGGCGCCACCTCAACCGAGCCAAAACACCAGACGTCCGACAATTACCGGACGACCGGACCCTCGCGAGCCACCGGACGTCCGGTACCTGTCGGACGACGGGCCCCTAGCTGTGTCCAGTGTTGCCGGCCGAAGCCCATGTACCCCTCACTTACCCCTTCGTGTCCCTAGACTATATATACTCCTCCACCACCTCCTAGTTAGGGTCAGCATTGGTTTAGCTCATATTTAGAGATAGAGCATTGCTCATCCACATTGGATCTACTCCACGAGAGAGACCGTGGCCCCTCTTCGGAGAAGATCCATTTGGATTCGAGACCTCCTTGCGGAGAAGACCATCAAGACCTCCTCACGGAGAAGACCGGTTACCTCTTGTATCGTCCGTTGTTGACTTTGGATCTTGTATCTTCCTTTGTGTTCATGGATCTAGCACATGTGTGATCCTACTTGTTGGTTTGAGTGTTCTCTCGTGCCCCCGTTGTGATTTTCCCCTCGTTTCCCTCCTCGTGTTCTTCGTGTTCATCTCGGGATCCACTCCTTTCGTGAAAGATCGGGTGATTAGGGTTCTACCCTACATCACAAGTAGGAAGGAGTTCACCCCGGATTCCACTGCATGTGCTCTAGCTCTTGTCATGGGTCCATGTGGTGCTTGAATTGTTGTTGTATAGTCCATGGGGATGATGGCAGGATGCTCCGCATCATCCCCCCCCCTTGAGAGAGATCCATCCACGGATCATGATCTTCATCACCATGGTACTTGGCCAAGTCTTTGACGTTGAAGATGTCGCTTATGTTGTACTTGTCACATGGGATGTCGATCTTGTAGGCGTTGTCATTGTAGCGTGCTAGCACCTTGAATTGGTCGTCGGCTCATGGTAGTAGCTTTGACTCCGCTCATTGGGGAAATAGTCCTTACAAAGATGAAGCCATATGAGATCTACCGGTTGGAACACCATTGTTGTCTTGTTGATGTTGAGCTTTCTGGTGATGTGATGTACTTGACGCTCGATCATTGCCATGTATCTTCATGCATCTTCTTAAGAAAGCTTGTCCTTGGACTTGCATCCATGTTTGCGTGTTCTTGGAGCAGAAGAGGTAGAATGTCCAATGGGGACAATGGGTTGAAGCCGTAGACAACCTCGAAGGGTGACTTGCCGGCAGTAGTGTGTCGAGCTCGATTGTAGGAGTACTCGGCGATGGGTAAGCACTCCTCCCATTCCTTGATGTTCTTGTTTATCAACACGTGTAGGAGCGTAGATAGCATCCGGTTGGTGACTTCCGTTTGTCCATCTATTTGGGAATGATAGGCCGTGGGGAATAGAAGCTTAATGCCGAGCTTTGCGCATATGGTCTTCCAAAAGTAGCTTAAAAACTTGACGTCCCGGTCCGACACAATGGTCCTTGGTACTCCTTGCAATCTAAAGATTTCCCTACAAAAAAGATTAGCAATATGTGAAGCATCCTCTATCTTATTGCATGGGATGAAATCTGCCATTTTTGAGAATCGGTCCACAACAACAAATATGAAATCCTTTCCATTTCTAGTCCTAGGCAAACCAAGCACAAAATCCATACTAATATTTTCCCATGGTTGATAAGGAATTGGAAGTGACACATGTAAACCATGAGATTGAGCTTTTAACTTAGCTTTGCGGCATGTAGAGCATTTATTGGTGAAACGTGCCACGTCATGGAAAATCATTGGCCAAAAGTACTTGAAGGAGAGTGTGGCGAAGGTCTTGTCGTGCATGAAATGTCCCATAAGTCCACCTCCGTGAGCCTCTTCCAAAAGTAACAAACGAAGAGAAGACTCGGGTATACAAAAGTTTGTTAGCACGCACTAGTGCAGGATGGTCCAAACGTGACACAACGATCAGAGACCCTTCGATGAAACTGTGTGTGATGCCATAATCGCAAACGGTGGTCTAAAAGAACCATCAAAAAAGGTGCAAAACATTTGCAATGACGAATGCATCAAACACGTTCAGATTTTAGTTGCGTGTGCGATGCAGGGCATACGGTTCAGTTCAATTAACTGTTTGCGATGAGGAGGAAAAAAAGAAACGGGCAGCCAGATGAAGGTGTGTGCGATATACAGCATACGGTTCACTAGGATGAACTGTGTGTGATTAGGCAACACAATGGAAACGGTTCAACTGAACAAGATGTGTGAGATACGCGGCAAACAGGTCCGTAATCAGGATGTGTGCTGATACGTCTCCAACGTATCTATAATTTTTGATTGCTCCATGCTATATTATCTACTTTTTTGGACATTATTGGGCTTTATTATACACTTTTATATTATTTTTGGGATTAACCTATTAACCGGAGGCCCAGCCTCGAATTGTTGTTTTCTTGCCTATTTTACGGTTTAGAAGAAAAGGAATATCAAACGGAGTCCAAACGGAATGAAACCTTCGGGAACGTGATTTTCTCACCGAATATGATCCAGGAGACTTGGACCCTACGTCAAGCAACTAACAGGGAGGCCACGAGGTAGGGGCGCGCCTACCCCCCCTCCCCCAGGCGCGCCCTCCACCCTCGTGGGCCCCCTGTTGCTCCACCGACGTACTTCTTCCTCCTATATATACCTACGTACCCCCAAATGATTAGATATGGAGCCAAAACCCTAATTCCATCGCCGTAACTTTTTGTATTCATGAGATCCCATCTTGGGGCCTGTTCCGGAGCTCCGCCGGAGGGGGCATCAATCACGGAGGGCTTCTACATCAACACCATACTCTCCGATGAAGTGTGAGTAGTTTACCTCAGACCTTCGGGTCCATAGTTATTAGCAAGATGGCTTCTTCTCTCTTTTTGGATCTCAATACAAAGTTCTCCCCCTCTCTTGTGGAGATCTATTCGATGTAATCTTCTTTTGCGGTGTGTTTGTTGAGATCGATGAATTGTGGGTTTATGATCAAGTTTATCTATGAACAATATTTGAATCTTCCCTGAATTCTTTTATGTATGATTGGTTATCTTTGCAAGTCTCTTCGAATTATCAGTTTGGTTTGGCCTACTAGATTGATCTTTCTTGCAATGGGAGAAGTGCTTAGCTTTGGGTTCAATCTTGCAGTGTCCTTTCCCAGTGACAGTAGGGGCAGCAAGACACGTATTGTATTGTTGCCATCGAGGATAACAAGATGGTTTTTTTTATCATATTGCATGAATTTATCCCTCTACATCATGTCATCTTGCTTAAAGCGTTACTCTGTTCTCTTGAACTTAATACTCTAGATGCATGCTGGATAGCGGTCGATGTGTGGATTAATAGTAGTAGATGCAGGCATGAGTCGGTCTACTTGTCTTGGACGTGATGCCTATATACATGATCATACCTAGATATTCTCATAACTATGCTCAATTCTGTTGCATGGTGAACTACCCGCCGTTGTCGTCGTCGGCCGCTGGGAGCGCCATTGGAACCGATGGATGTCCTCTCTATATGTGTCCTCGTGGGTGTGCTTATTGTGTCATGTGAGATGAGAGATGAAGGTAAATGGCCGCAGGAATAAAAGGGGGCCAGGCGCCATGGATTCTCGGCGCGTCTGCGTGGTAGTTTTTGCAGCGGGTAACTGCAACGTCGCGCCGCGCCCGGCGCAACTGCATGCACACGAACGTGCGTGATCATGCATCGGCCCCAAACACTGGAAGCGCGCATGGAGGGATGAGGGAAAATCACCTGGAGGGACCTGAGAGCAGAGGGCGCCGCGGCTTCCTGAACCACAAGCAAACACACGCATAAAGTAGTTGAACACGCAGGAAATGGTCGCCTATAAGCCGGTCGACAGTTGCGTCGTTGCGTAGAGAGCGGTCGTGTGCTACTACCTCCATCTAGTCTATAGTCCCCTTTATATTTTGTGCCATACTTTGCCCTCAAATTTAACCAACAAAATGTTGATGCATGTTATAAAAATTATTTAATTGGAAACTATGTTCAAATACGAATCCAACTATATAATCTTTGGCGACATGCAATCGTATTTTATTAGTTAAATCATACTTATAAACCAGCGGGGCTATAGTATGTTGTAGGGCAAAATCCTAGATGGGATCTTTTCACACTTGGAGGGGGAAAAGAGGAAGAACACTCAAGAGCACAAGACACAAAACACTCAAACAAACCCAAATATCACATCCACTAGAGTAGCACACATGAGTTCCACAAGATTACATGAACAATTCAAGGAAAATAGCACGAGGTAAGTTCTTCCCACTAGGTGAGGTCTTGATCTTGATCTTCTCCAAGAGGAGGGCTTGATAATCCCAAGTATTCTTCCCAAAAGGGGTCTAGATCTCCAAGAGGAGGGCGAGATGCAATCTAAGCCGGCCATCCTGGGAGGCCCGTGCGCACGGGGTTAGTTGGGCCCGTGCGCACGTGGTGCTCCAGCACTAACTTCCTGGGCAGTCCGTGGGCACGGGGTCACCTGGGACTTCCAGTGTTGCTGCTGTTGCGCTCCGTCTTGGTTCGCGTGGCCTTGGGGTGGTCCTCCTTCTCCTTGGTGATGCTCCTGAGCTTCATGGTAGTGTTCCTCTTTGTACCTAATTAGACATAGCATATTTTGGTGAGGTAGCAACCAAGTGCCATTCGTATCCATACGCAAGTGAAGTAGGAAGGAGTTCACCTAGGTTTCCAAAGCACGTGCTCTCGCTCTTGTCACATGTCCACGTGGGGCTTGATGTGTTGGTGTAGAGTCCATTGGGATGATGGAAGGATGCTCTGCATCATCTCCCACCCCCCTTGGGAGAGATACGACCACGGATGATGATCGTCATCACCATGGTGCTTGGCCAAGTCTTTGACGTTGAAGATGTTGCTCATGTTGTACTTGTCGCATGGGATGTCGACCTTGTAGGTATTGTCATTGTAGAGTGCGAGCACCTTGAAGAGTCCATCGTCTCTCGGGAGTAGCTTGGACATTCTTTCCTTGGGGAACCGGTCCTTGCGTAGATGTATCCATAATTGATCACCCGGTAGGAATACCATGGGAGACTTGTGGGTGTTGAGCATGGAGGCGAGTCGTTGTACGTGGCGCTCGATCATAGAACGTGTTTCTTCATGCATCTTCTTGAGGTAGGCGGCTTGTACTAGCGTCCATGTTTGTTCGTTGTTGAAGCGGTAGAGGAAGGATGTCCAATGGCAACAATGGGTTGAAGCCGTAGACAACCTCGAAGGGGGACTTGTCGGTTGTAGAGTGTCTTGTGCGGTTCTAGGCTTACTCGGTGATAGGTAGGCACTCCTCCCATTCCTTGATATTCCTCTTGATTAACACGCGTAGGAGAGTGGCAAGCGTCCGGTTGGTGACTTCCGTTTGGCTATTGGTTTGGGGATGATACGCGGTGGAGAAGAGGAGCCTGATTCCGAGCTTGGCGCAAAGCGTCTTCCAAAAGTAGATTAAGAACTTGACGTCCCGGTCCGACACAATTGTCTTTGGCATGCCGTGCAACCTCAAGATTTCCCTACAAAAGAGATTGGCAATATGTGAAGCATCGTCTATCTTATTGTATGGGATAAAATGAGCCATTTTAGAAAAGCGATCTACGACAACAAATATAGAATCCTTGCCATTTTGAATGCAAGGTAAGCCAAGTATAAAATCCATGCTAATATCTTCCCAAGGTTGATGTGGAACAGGTAGGGGCATATGTAAACCATGGGATTGAGATTGTGACTTAGCTTTGCAACATGTAGAGAACCATGTGGTGAAACGTGCAACATCGCGATACATGTGAGGCCAAAAATAGTGCTTGGAGAGTGAGGCAAAAGTATTGTCACGTCCAGAATGTCCCATGAGTCCACCTCCCTGAGCTTCTTGCAAAAGTAACAAACGAAGAGAAGACTCGGGAATGCATAGTTTGTTAGCTTTCATACGGTAACCTCTTTGATATACTATCGTTCCCAAGAAGTATGCGTCACACACTTAGCATAAGGAATAGCAAAAGTCGCATCATGCTTAGACAAATGTATGATACGATCAAATCCAACAACATTCAATTCAAGTTGAGTAACTAACATGCATTTGTGGCAAAGGGCATCCGCCACAAAATTCTCTTTGCCCGTAATGTACTTGATCACATAGGGGAAAGATTCAATAAATTCACTCCATTTAGCATGCCGTTTATTCAACTTGGTTTGGCCTTTAAGATACTTTAGAGTCTCATGATCGATATGTATGACAAACTCATGCGGTCTAAGGTAATGCTCCCAAACATGTAACACGCGCACTAAAGCATACAATTATTTGTCATAGATGGGATAGTTAAGTTGAGCACCGGAGAGTTTTTCACTAAAATATGCAATAGCGTGCTTTTCTTGCATTAAAACTCCTCCAATTCTATTACCACTAGCATCACAATAGACCTCAAAAGTTTTGTCGAAGTTAGGCAAAGCAAGAATCGGAGCATGAGTAAGCAAGGATTTGAGCTCATCATTGATTGCAAAGGTCCCCAGAAAAGGGTGCATTCTTCTTACTCAAAGCATGTAACGGTGCGGCGAAAGAGCTAAAATCCTTCACAAAGCGACGATAGAAACCCGGAAGACCAAGAAAACTACGCACTTGTTGCAAAATAGTAGGTTGTGTGATAGAGGCGAGGGTCCCGATTTTTCGATGAGATGATAACTATCGATTTGGTGGAGTTGACTTTGACGATCCGAGTACAAACGTGCACGACGTTGCCCTTTAGCAATTTCTAAACAAATCTCACGAGGTTACTAACGATGCTGGAAGCACGATCAACTTGACCACGAAGGTCTATTCCTGCACGCAATCGAAGAACAAGCAATAATATGATAATGCAATCTGGATATCGCGAATATAGATGAAGTATTGATAAAGGTGGGGATCTGAAAGCGGTCTTGGTCTGGTCGTTGGACATAAACGAAGTACACGAAGTTGCAATGGCTAACTTTTAACTAAACAAATCCCAAGGAAAAATCTACTAGATGGATCTACTTATATAGGAACAAGGGGTGGAGGCCAAGGAGGTGGAAGGACGTCCCAAAGCAGCCTAAAGCTAACCCTAGGTCGTACAAGGCTCATGGGCCCAAGTGAAGGTGGTGCAACACCTTTGGACTTGTTGTTTGACTCGAATTCTGCTGCAGTGTCAGATTGTTTCATCGATATCTCAATGCTACAGACGAATTCGAAGGTGATTCCAATTGGGTTGGAAAGAGCACGAAATCTACTTTCCAACAAAAAAAGAATCACCCAATTCGGAGTCTATATGAAAAAGTCGTTGATGTTTTGAGTCAGGTATGTCTGTGTAGTCCGAATCTGAATCCAGAACGTGAGAGACTTGGACTCTATCTTCTCTTGGCCCAAAAGTGACGTGAGAGGACTTTTTGAACAGAACCTCAACTTCTCCTTTTCCCTTATCTTCATATGTGGACTGTACAAATGTTCCATACACCTACAATTAGACAAAACACAAAAGTGTGTGAAGTATTTTTGTTCTGGATAACATAAATAGATTATTGAATAGTTTGCACTAGAAATCACCCGACAAATATGCATGTATGCAATATTTTTGGTCGTATCCAAGGTAGTCATGTCCGCATCATCCTCCCCTTCTTGAAAACGAAGCCGTCCTCGGCATTACTTAATCTGACATGTAGCTAACAAAAGAGACAAGGTGTACATGTTGTATATGTATATGTCATCCATTTTTACTTCCCTTGATTTTTGCACATATAACACATGTATACATGAGTAACTTTCATAGTTCATAAAATCTAAAGCCAAAAACTTATCACAAGAAGTAGAAGAAATATTGCAACTCAGTTTGCACATATAAGTGAAGCTCTTATTCATTTCAAAAGATTAACAATGTTCATTATTAAACCATCCCAACATTGGTGAATAAACCTTACTTGCATCAAATTTACATGCTACAGCATTCTTAAATAAGCAAACATGCAATAAGTCATTGGACATAGAATCATCACCAAGATTAGAGGTCATATCAAAATGATTAAACATTGGGTCTTTTGCATCAACAGTTAATTCAATGGGTGCACTCAAAATTGTTGGTATTTCAGTTATTTGATCACATGACGCATTCATGACAGTAACAAGATTCTCTAAAATAGGTGGTGTGCTCAAATCAACAGGTAACTCAACACATGATGCATTCAAGTTAACTAGGCATGCATCATTCTCATGTGAAGTTATATCATCAATACATGTATTGTTACCTTGTCGCAAAGACGTAGTTGATGTAGGTATGGACGTTGACAATGTACCATACTCTTGAGATGATGTCGCGCTCACAATCCAAGGTGGGGCTGCTCTTGTAGGTGTAACGGTGGAGGAACCAACCGGCGGTGGTGAGCATGAACTGGAATAGTAGTTGTTGTAGTCACCCAATGCATCCTCCTATATCTGTCTCTCAAAGGTACAAGTGCGAACATACATACCAGTAATGCAGCGAGAAATATACTGAAACCTTGCACGGATATCATGGTTCAAACCACCAACAAATCTATTCATTGTATCATCCTTAGATTCTTCCATGTCACAATGATGCATATAAGATTTGAACTCTTGGAAGTAAGCATGAACAGTGTTACTGCCTTGTTTTAATTGTTCCAATTTGCGAAGCAATTCACGACGATAGTAAGGAGGAAAAAATTGTTGTCTCATTATAGCTTTCAAAACTTTCCAAGTTGTGGGTTGGTTATCAATGTTTTTCTTACAATGTAGACTCCACCAAACAGAAGCAAAAACAGTAAATGCTCTAGTGGTAGCTCGTACTCTCTCAAGTTCAGAAAAATCATGGTGAGTAAAAACTTGTTCTACTTCAAGCTCCCAAGCCAGATAAATAGCAGGATTAAATCTACCCTCAAATGACGGTAAAGAGATAACCTGACCATGTGCATGTGTTTGTTGTCCCAACTCTCGTGATGGTGAAGATGTGTCCGTCGCCCAAGAACTTCTATCTTCGGAACCTGTCATGATTAGTAGAAACAAGAAACAAAATTCGAGAATAATGTTCGTATGAACTACTAGGATGTGGTTGTAAAGCGCTCATAGTAAAGCAAATATCAATATCTTACAAGTTCTTACCATGTGGCAGGTGGTGACAGGCAACCAGCGGTGTCAAATAACTCCGAAGATTGTGTAAAGCGATTGCCAGGAGAACGTACGTATACACGGAGTAGAAGTATGTGGAGCTGAGTTGGTTATATATGGTAGCAAAAGATTAGCAATAATCAATTCAGAGATGCAATGTTGAATAAACGCTTAACGACAGTACTGTGCTGGTCCTAGGCTAGACCGGACTAGAGACGCGAGCCTAGAACACTAATGAGATCACGGCGTAGCACAACTAGCATCAATGAAGGATACTAAGTAGCTCTGGACAGCAAGATATAAGTCAAGATCACAATGGTAGTAAAGATAATGATGAAAAACAACTGCCAAGTAGGATATACAACAACTTTCTCTCCAACTTTCCTCTGGAAAAGTTTGTCTAATTTTTTTGATTTTTTTTTTCAAGAATGGTATTGACTCACGCTTTTAAACGCAAAAGGAATCACTCAATTCCGAGTTGATATGAGGAGTCAAAATAATTCTAAAACTGGCCTGAAAAACTGGAATAAGCTGTGTTCGTGAACTTCGGAGGGCAAAAAGACCTATTTAGAAGCCGATTTTGAGGTGCCAAATATTGAACAAGCTTATGCATCTATTTAGATGCGGCTCGTCGCTAGCTTTCATTTGAGTACTAACGGAGCCAAAACGGACTTCGTATGAGGAAGTTATGCCTGCTTTATTGCACAGTGCACAAAACAGATTCCAATCCGAATTCAACTACGAGATTGAGTCTAGATAGATCTGAATTTTGTTTTTTTTTTCTCCTCTTTTTTTCCTCACACTTTTTTTACTTTTTTTCTCTGACTTTTTTTACTTTTTTTCTCTCTCCCTCTTCCCAAAACAAACTAGATAAGATGTAGATTGGATCAAGCAAAGATGGAAACGATCCCAACTACGATTATGACAATGAACGATGGTAGCACATGGAGAAAATTGATGGATGGGTGGACAGCGGAAGGGATAAGGATGTAGCGGTGGCGTGACTAATGTGAACAGAACTCGAAACTCTAAACGAACTAGACACTAAGACCAGCAACTCGACACGACGATGCAACCGATAATTCAACTATGCAAGCAATGAAAAGAAAATTGCAAAGGCTCAAACTGACTTGGACAAAGGATGAATAGATCTAACCTTTTTGTGGCATTTTTTGGACAATAGGTAAGAAAAAAATCTAATCTACGGAAAACTGGAAATTCTCGCCTAGCAACCTGAAAACTGATACCACTTGATAGAGGCGAGGGTCCCGATCTTACGATGAGATGATAACTATCGATTTGGTGGAGTCGACTTTGACGATCCGACTACGACCGTGCACAACGTTGCGCCATAGCAATCGCTAAACCAATCTCCCGAGGTCACTGACGATGCTGGAAGCACGATCAACCTGACCACGAAGGTCTATTCCTGCACGCAATCGAAGAACAAGCAAGAATATGATAATGCAATCTGAATAGCGAATATAGATGAAGTATTGATAAAGGTGGGGCTCCAAAAGCGGTCTTGGACTGGTTGCTGGACACAAACGAAGTACACGAAGTTGCAATGGCTAACTTTTAACTAAACAAATCCCAAGGAAAAAGCTACTAGATGGATCTACTTATATAGGAGGAAGGGGTGGAGGCCAAGCAGGAGGAAGGACGTCCCAAGGCAGCCTAAAACTAACCCTAGGTCGTACAAGGCTCATGGGCCCAAGTGGAGGTGGTGCAACACCTTTGGACTTGTTGTTTGACTCGGATTCTGCTGCAGCGTCAGATTGTTTTGTTGATATCACAATGCTATGGAAGAATTTGAAGGTGATTCAAATTGGGTTGGAATGATCATGAAATCTACTTTCCAACAAAAAAGAATCACCCAATTCGGAGTCCGTATGAAAAATTTGTTGACGTTTTGAGTCAGGTATGTCTGTGTAGTCCGAATCTGAATCCAGAACGTGAGAGACTTGGACTCTATCTTCTCTTGGCCCAAAAGTGACGTGAGAGGACTTTTTGAACAGAACCTAAACTTCTCATTTTCCCTTATCTTCATATGTGGACTGTACAAATGTTCCATACACCTACAATTAGACAAAACACAAAAGTGTGTGAAGTATTTTTGTTCTGGATAACATAAATAGATTATTCAATAGTTTGCACTAGAAATCACTTGACGAATATGCATGTATGCAATATTTTTGGTCGTATCCAAGGTAGTCATGTCCTCATCATTGTGGCCATGTTTTAATTGCTTCAATTTTAGACACATCAACATGGACACTCGTTGAAGAAACAACAAAACCCAAGAAAACAAGCTTGTCAACTCCAAAAGTGCACTTTTTCATGGTTGCAAAAAGACGTTCCTTGCGAAGAGTTTGCAACATGGTCCTAACATGCATCACATGATTTTTGATGGATTTTATAAAAACAAGAATGTCATCAAAGTAGACCACAACAAATACTCCAATGTAAGGACGAAGCACAAAATGCATAAGTCGCATGAAAGTACCAGGAGCTTCCGACAAACCCATAGGCATAATTAACCACTCGTACAAGCCTAATCTAGTTTTCAAAGCAGTTTTCCATTTGTCACCTTCTTGTATGCGTATTTGATAATAGCCACTTTTGAGATCAATTTTGGAGAAAATGGTCGCGCCGCTAAGCTCATCTAACATATCATCTCGGTGAGGTATGGGATGCCTATAACGAACGGTGATAGCATTGATGGGTCTACAATCGGAGCACATGCGAAAACTATCATCTTGCTTGGGCACAAGTATAACCGGAACGGCACAAGGGCCCAAGCTTTCACGTACATGACCGTTGTCGATGAGTTGTTGTACTTGCCATTGGATCTCCTTAGTTTCTTCAGGATTGACGCGGTAGGGAGCCTTGTTTGGAAGATGTGCACCGGGGATGAGGTCGATCCTATGTTCAATGCCACGTAGAGCAGGGAGACCAGGAGGTAGCTCATTGGGGAAGACATTTTTGAATTCCTGCAACAAGTTAGAAAACACTAGAGGTAGAGGATTAGGATTGTTAGTTTCTGCAACCTCATCTTTGCATAGGAGGACAAAGTGGATGACACTCGATGGGTTCTCACATAGGTCTCTCATCTCTCTTTTTGTCACTAGGAGGACTAAGTTTTTCTCCCTTGGCGAAGAGGCGCTCAATTTAGGCTTGTGGCTCTGACTTTGCTTTTGGTGGTTCACTCTCTCACTAGGCTCTCTACGGTGGGTGGAATCTTGCTTGTCGGTGATTACTTGGCTTGGTGACATAGGTCGAAGCACATATTCCTTGCCTTTCATCTTGAAGCTATAGTGGTTTGTTCTTCCATTGTGGGTGACTCCGCGGTCAAATTGCCAAGGTCAACCCAAGAGAAGATTGCACACGGACATAGGTACGACGTCACACTCCAAGGTATCCTTGTAGGCGCTGATCTTGAATGAAACTTGTACCATATGCTCCACTTGAATAGTGCCGGAGTCGCTTAGCCATTGCACCTTGTAGGGATGAGGGTGCTTCTTCTTGACCAATTGCAGCTTGGAACATAGCTCGTCGCTTGCCAAGTTGTGACAACTTCCTCCGCCGATTATGACCTTCACGGAACGCCCATTGATGCTGGCCTTGGTGTGGAAGATGTGGCATTGTTGGTCTCCATCTTGATGGTGTTGGAGCGTCAACACCTTGGAGACCACGAGAGAGGGACTTGAATCATTGTCACAGAACACTTGATCATCTTCATCTTCGTTCACGTGGCGGTGCATTGCGATGTGCTCAAGGGCTTCCATTTCTTCTTTGCTCATCGAGTCGTATGTGCCATCATTGTTGAAAATCATTGTCCGCTTGTTGGTGCATTCGAAGGACTTGTGTCCTCGGCCTCCACATGTGAAACACTTGAAAGAACTTGTCTTGACGGGGTTGTTTTGTGGCGCCGAAGATGATGGATTCTTGGACTTATAGTTGCTTTCCGGAGAGTGAGTCGAGGAAGGCGTAGCTTGCTTGGAACTTGACTTGTCACCGGTACTTGGTGATGTTCTAGTTGAGGTAGGAGTTGCCTAAGTCGCGGGAGCTTGAGAGTAGGATCCGAAAGTCTTCGACCAGTACTTGGGGTATTTGAAGTCATCTTGCACTTGTCACTCGGCCTTGGTCGCTTGGTGAACTAGCTCGAGAAGGTTTGAGTATGGTTGGAAGTCGGCAATCCGCTTGATGGGGTGGTTGAGGCCGTTCAAGAAGCAGGCCATTGTTTGCTCGTCGTCTTCCTTGACATTGGCTCGTGTCATGGCGATATCCATCTCTTGGTAGTATTATTCCACCGTCTCCGTTCCTTGCTTGAGGAGTTGCAACTTCTTGAAGAGATCACGGGTGTAGTGTGTAGGCACGAAGCGAGCTCTCATGACATCCTTCATTTCCATCCAAGTTGTTATTGGTGGTTCTCCACGTGCTTGTCGTCGGTCGATCACTTGTTCCCACCAAATGAGGACGTAGGCTTGGAACTCGAGTGAGGGCATGGCAATCTTATTTTGCTCCTCGTAGTTGTGAAGACAAAATATCTTGTCCACCTTCAAGGCCCATGATAGATACTCTTCGGGATCATTGCTTCCGGAGAACTTGGGCATGGTGAACTTGAGCTTGCCATAGCGTAGTTCTTCATCATTGTGGCGGTTGTGATGTTGCCCTTGTCGTGGAGGGAGGTCCTCGAATGCTCGTTCGTCATGTTGTCGCTCTTGGCGCGGAGGAGGGTCATGAAGCACTTGTTCCATTTGGTGTCGCTCTTGTCGTGGAGGAGGACAAGGAATATGTGCTTGGTTGCGCCTTTCTTGTTTTTCTTCACGATGCGCGACTTCTGCTTGGATCTCCCGACGAAGAGCTTCCTCTTGTTCTCTCACTTGGCGGTTGCGCTCCGCAACGGCTCGAGTGGACTCGTGGAGTGCGTGTTGTGCCTCGAGTGCTTGTGCTTGACAGATGGCGTCATCATCTTGAGTCTCTTGACGAGGTACTTGTGGAGGTACTTGCTCTTTGTCCTTTGGTTCTTGCACTAGTTGTCGCGACCCTTCACGAGTTCGGATTCGGTCTTGTAAGACATTGCCATGGAATGGATTTTCTGGAGGTTGGCGATCTTTAGGATCTTCACGACGAGGTACTCGAGCTCGGGGAGGACTTGTTTCATCAGAGGAGTAGTCCGAAGATTGCCGACTTGGTCGGCAGCTTGAGTGGAGGCGTCTTGATGAAGAGGATAAGGAAGACGGGCGTGGCACGATCAGGTTGTAGAGCTCCTCCATTTTTGTATTGAACTTTTCATCGATGTAGTCGCGGTTCCGTGTTTCCGATTGATGAAGGTCGGAGGTGAGTTGCTCCAAGCGTTCACCCAACGTTTCGCTCTCTTGATGTGGAGCACGTTGCGCGATGAAGAAGTGGTTCTTGGTGATGTAGCCGTGATCACCTTCTTGCTCCTTGAAAAGCGGGTTTGTCGACGAAGTTGGCCTATCCATCATATGCAAGTGGGGTGAGTAGGAAAATGAGAGAACAATACCGAAGTTACCTTTTCCGAGGATTGAGGATGTAAAAAGTGTCACTCAATGTAATGCAACAATAGTAGAATTGGAACCGAGTTTGTTTCTCACACCTACAGGTAGAAGGCTTATGGAGTAGCTCGGTTAGGAGGGTGGTAAAAACTTTCAAGCAAATGTTAGATAAGATATCAATAAGGTTGAGAAGGTTCACAAAGATGAAAGTAAAGAAAATAGATCAAACCCAAGGGTATCACTAGGAACACACACACACGGAAGATAGATGGGATCCACACAACCAAGGGGTGAGCTCAAATGTCCAACCACGGAAAATGCTCTTGTTGTGCGAATACTAGAGAGACGCTAGCTCGATTGCTCAAATGGGCAAGATACGCTTGTGCAATAACCTATGAGAGAAATGTGCCATCTTCAATCCCAACTATGCTATGTATGTGGTGACCAAGATGATGTCACTATGCAACAAGGCTCAATGGTGTTTCTTACAAGCTCTACGTGTCTCCTGTTTTGCTTAAAAGCTTTTTTTTCTATGCTTGATGCTCGAGCCAAGTATGATATGAGACAAGTATTGTAAGATATGCATGGGAGAGACTTAATGCACAATGATGATAACACGATCACTATGGTCCACAAAAGCATGGCCCGGCAATACTCAACTTGCTAGTCTCGATGGGTAAGTGATGCAAAAGGCTCGGGTTATCAATGCAAAAGCAAAGGTGAGTGTTCTTGAGTTTACCATCCTTGCTTACGGTTTGATGGAGATGAATTTCTCGAAGCCGGTGTGGAGTCCGAGTCGATGGTCGGGAAGCGGTGATGATGATGTCCAAATGCTCCTAAGTAGCCAAAACACCTTAGGACGCATGAGAAACCGCAGCCCGAAACTCAAACAATCATGAGAAATAGTGCGGAAGAACACGAGTGGTGGTTTGTAATCAAAACTATGCAAAACAGGAATGGCCAAAAGTTTCTGGAGGGTCCGTGCGCACTGGGTAAGTGAATCTCGTGTGCAGAGGGTCCCGATGGCCCGTGCGCACGGGGTGCTCTACGAGCAGATGAATTGCTCCTGATCCATGGGAATCCCCAAGTTTTTGGCCAATTTCGAAGGAAGGAAAGGCGGGGAAGTAGGAAGCTCGGTAGATCCACTTGCCAAACACCAAATTCGTGGACGAAAAAAACCAAATCTCACAAGATCCAACAAATTGCAAGAAAATTTTTTGGGGCTATTTTTTGTGGAGATTTTCGAATTTGCACGGAAAACAACAAAATCAAGCTAGCAAGTGGGGGGATGGGACTCCAAGATGTGAATCAACCTTGCTCCTGATACCAAGATGTTGTAGGGCAAAACCCTAGAGGGGATCTTTTAACACTTGGAGGGGGAAAAGAGGAAGAACACTCAAGATCACAAGACACAAAATACTCAAACAAACTCAAATATCACATCCACTAGAGTAGCACACATGAGATCCACAGGATTACATGAACAATTCAAGGAAAATAGCACGAGGTAAGTTATTCCCACTAGGTGAGGTCTTGATGCGGAGCATCCCATGTTCATACCCATGTACACTCCGACTACTCTCCAAGCCCCGAGGATACATAAGATGAGACCTCGACTATACACCATTGGACACAAGGTGAACTCGCTCCTCTCCGAAATTTCACTTTCCACATGTGAGACATGGCTACTACCTCAAACTTGTGTGCTATCCATGTCCAGGAACCAAGAGGAAGCCCATGGACCAGAAAGCGAGGACACCAAGCGCGAGGAACAAGAAGAAGGGCTACGGAAGAAGCTCCAGCCACCGGACGACCGGCCGGGACCGGAAGTCCGATGCTTGAAGACCCACCGGACGACCGGCCCGGACCGGAAGACCGGCGATCCTGCACCCCATCCAAATGAGCGGATGTCCAACAAGTCGCGGACGTCCGACACACTCCAGCGTCCGGACGTTCGACCGCCCCCAGAAATCCGACGCCACCTCAACCGAGCTGAAACACCGGACGTCCGACAAGTACCGGATGACCGGACCCTCGTGAGCTACCGGACGTCCGGTACTTTTCGGACGACCGGCGCATGTCTGTGCACAGAGATCGGGCCCAAGGCACATGTATCCCCCACTTACCCCTTCGTGTCCCTAGACTATATATACTCTTCCACCTCCTCCTAGTTAGGGTTAGCATTGGTTTATCTCATTTTAGAAATAGAGCATTGCTCATCCACATTGAATCTGCTCCACGAGAGAGACCGCGGCCTCTACGGAGAAGATTCCTTTGGATTCAAGACCTCCTTGTAGAGAAGAACTTCAAGACCTCCTCACGGAGAAGACCGGTTACCTCTTGTATTGTCTGTTGTTGACTTTGGATCTTGTATCTTCCTTTGTATTCATGGATCTAGCGCATGTGTGATCATTCTTGTTGGTTTGAGTGTTCTTTTGTGTTCCCCTCGTGATTTTCCCCTCGTTTCCCTCCTCGTGTTCTTCGTGTTCATCGCGGTATCCGCTCCTTTCATGAAAGATCGGCCCATAGGGTTCCTACCCTACATCATATTGGTATCATGAGCCACGTTGATCACGATTTCGGAGCCTCCCATCGTTGTTTTCTAGCCTAATTTTGTTGTGTTCTTCCCCAATTTCGAAAATCCCCATCAAAAATAGCCCCAATTTTTTTGTGATTTGTTGGTTTGAGGATGTTTTGTTGATTTTGATCCATGGATTTTTTTGGTTTCGAGTGGATCTAGAATCTCCCCATTTTCCCCACTTTCCATCCATGAAATCTCATCAATTTTGACCCCAAAATCACCATTTTCCGCCCAAAATCGTGTCCCGAAACTCGCATCTCGCGTTGACCCCGACCCACCGGACGACCGGCCTTTCACGGACGTCCGGAGCCCCTGGAACGATCGGACGTCCAACCTTTTCCGGATGACTGGAACCCCTAACCCGAGCTGAATTTACGGATTTCTGAGCCCGCCCGGACGTCCGGCCCCCGGACATCCGTCCTTTTCCGGATGTCTGTAACCTGTAGATATCACCTTCGCTCAAATTTTGTTTCGGCCATAACTAATTCATCCGAACTCCAATTTTGATGTTCCTTAGCTCGTTGAAAAGCTCTTGACATCCTCCTTCCCACAAAAATACCACCAACATCATTTGACTCCATCAAAGTTTTAGAATTTTGTTATCTTTTCCTAGGGCTTCCACCACATCATCCGCTACACCACCACCGACTTTCGCAACCTAACCAATTTTTCCCCATTGCATTAGTGGTTGCTTGAGGAGTGATTTGAGTCTCCTAAGGTGTCTAGGCTAGTTAGGGACGGTTGCTTCTACATCAACCGCCACCACCATCATAACTTCCGCATAGTTTTGCCCACCTTACACTCCCGCCACCCCAACTTAACCCAATTTTGTTTGAGTTGTGAGTTTGTGTCTCCTAAGGTGTTTCGGCTACTTAGGGACCGAGCTTCCAACTCCGACATCGTGTATAGTCCACCACCTTACCCTCCACTTCCGCATTGCGTACAACACAACCCATGATTGCATTTTCGCAATCCCATTGAGCTTCCGCAACCATCACCGCATCCCGCTACCAGCATTTGACATTTGAGATTTTTGGTTCGCGGTTTTTCCATTTCCTATGGTGTTTCGGCTACTTAGGGACGAGTCTCCATCATATTTATATCTCCATCAAGATCACCGCCACTCATCATCACCAAGGACGGTAACCTCCATATCATCTTGGTATCGTGGTATCCCTCCATTCTATATTCTCTTGCCATTGCATTGATAACCCCTAGCCTATTTTGATTTACTTACCTATCGAGACTAGCCATTTGATTATTGTTGGCAATGTTACTTGTGCACATTAGTGATCTACACCATACATTGCATACATACCATATCATATTGGTATCATCATATAATCTCTTGTGCCTCAAGTTTGATCCCGCATATACACAATTACTATCTTGGTTTGTGCATTTCGCAAAGTGGCCATACAAAAAAAAAGAATAAGTTTATAAGCAAAGAAAAAGAGTGAACAAAGAGCTTGTAAGCAAGTGCCATAGCATCATACCACGGTGCATAAGATTGTCATATCCGATCATCTTAGATCATACCACCGGAACATCATATACATAGCATACTTGGGATAGAAGTCATTGCATGTTTGTCTCCTATAGGTTGTGCACAAGTGTCGTATCCGCCTATTGAGCAATCATGCTAGCGTCTCTCTAGAGTTGCGCAACAAGAGCATTTTCCGTGCATTCCACATTTTGAGCTCATTACTTGGATGCACGACACCATTTATCTAACCGTGTGTGTGTTTCCATGTGCCTCATATAGCTATTGGTCTACTTGTTCCACTTGCGGATTTGTGAGTCTCTTCCAACATTATTGACTCTGCATCACATTTTTGTGCCCCCTATCCTCACCGAGCTCTACCATAAGCCTTATTTGTGTAGGTGTGAGAAACCAACAAGAATTGGTACCAATTGTGCTACTTGTTTGTCCACATTGGAGTGATCATTAATTCAATTTCAACTTCGGTCAAGGTACATTTGGTATTCGTTCTTATCTTTGTACCACTCACATATTCTCTTGGAGTAATGGATAGGCAAGGCATTTCATCTCCGGTCTTCCACAACAACGACGGCGTGAACAACTACATCACAAAAGCGTCAATCTTTGGTCTACAACGACAAATGCAAGGCGCACAATCAAGATTGTGAGAGCGCATCGAGAACCTATCTATCGACATTCGTCACTCTAAAGCAAGGAAAAGGGACTACATCGACAACAAGCTTTCCGCGCACAAGGAGGAGCAAGATGCAAGGATGGAGGAGATTCGGGCCTTGATCAAGTCTACTTCCCCATCATCATACTCAAGGTGGCGATGTTCAAGTCACAAGTCTTCGGAGCACAAAAATGATGCAAGCACAAATCGTCCACGTCCACATCTCCATGGCGACCACCATCACGTTCGTGATCCACCTCGTCATGAAGGGAAAGTCACCTCCAAGCAACATATGCACGACGACGGCGAATGGCATCTACTACGAGCTCAAGTGAAACAATGCCAACATCATCATTACGATGCTCACCAAGTGCAAATGCACAAGTCCCAACAAGCTCTACTTCATGCCAAGTCCAAACATCATGAGCACAAGAGAAGACCATGAGACGAGCACCACCAAGACAGAGCTACGGCTACACCAACCACTTCGGCATCTTCGCCTTTGGACGTACGGCATCTTCGCCTACTTCCCGTGAGTTCACCTACATCGACATCATCAAGTACAAGGCGACCACCTACGAGCGAGGGCGACACTTCCATCTTCGGAAGCCCCTCATGGAAGATGGCTGAGCATGGGAAATTCCCTTCGATCATGGAGACGAGCTATGAGGTGCCACATCATATGGGCCTCCTACAACAATAAGACGGCGACAAGAAGGTCGAGTAAGGGCCATACCCTTCGTCCACGGCGACGAGCACGAACCTCTTCAACAACATGAAGACGACGCCCATATTGGACTCATACTCCGAGTCAAGCTACGAGACCGCACATGAGACCTTATCTTTGGTCTTAGAGGAGAGTGATGATGTGCCATCTTCGGCCTTCATCCACGGCTACAAGTACGACATGATTGAGCATGGAGACATTTGCACCAACATCTCTCCGACACCCACATATAAAGAGATGCCCCAATTCCCATGTGAGGAGAGACACCCCACCATGAGTGATATGAGTGACTCCACCATTTGTGGCATTGAGTGCATTTCCTATGAGAGTATGAGTATGACCACCACTAGCCACACACTTGAGAGCATCCAAGAGGGAGTGAGTGAGCCACTACACTTAGTGAGTGAGGTAGTTGACACGGCACGTGAGTCCACTATGATTCCTAACGACTTAACCTCTACTCCTAGTGTGTTTTCTTCTTTGGTGCTAGGTCTCTTACATGACAACATGCCTATCCTCGGCGAGTCCATATCTCCAATGGAGACAATGATGGACATGGTGGAAGAAGATGCACCCCCCACATGGTTCCATTAAGATGAAGATGACCACGGCTTGGTCTTCGAAACCTCACCTACAACACATGAGCGATGCTCCAAAGGTAACATAGGTGATGGTGCTTCTCTTCTCCCACTAGTGGACTATCTCACCAATGATTGCTTGCATGATGTTGATCCACATATTCCCATGCTTCTTGCTAGTGCAAATTCTTCATGCCATGACTTCCCAATTTATGATGAATATGATGATGAGCATGTTGATTTGCCTGGTTTGTGATGCTATGCTCCATAGGATATCATGTGAAAATTCTATTGGTCACATCATGTTTGATAATCATTTAAACTTGTCATATGCTATGAGTGAGATATCTCATATTGCCTCATTTCAATCTCAACATAGTAGCTATGCATGCCCCATTCAAATAGATAACATATGCACTTATGGCATAGATGATGAGATGATGGTCATTGACTTCTATTTTTCATGTGATGGTATTGCCATGATTCCTTTACATGATTTTGTTTTGGATCACATTGTTCCAAATATGATCACATTGTTCCAATATGCATTGTTTTGGATGTTGTCAATATTCTCCATGTGATGTTTCCATTAATGCTCATGAGGAGAGCCCCATAGTTTCCTCATACATATTAGGAGATTTTGATGCATTCCATACTTTGCATGATTCTCATAATTGCTTACACCATATGCATTCCACGCATAACAATGCTCTACATATTTCTCATGATGCATTGTCCAATTTGAGTCTCCATTATGCTATACATCACAACAAACCTATCATGATGGATGGCATGTTTCTATATCATGCATCTCATTTGTTTGAGCTTGGATATTTGGTGCTAACCAACACAAACTCGTGCGCATCATGATGGATGATGTGTACATATACCACACACACAATTTTCCCTTTGCCTTTGTTTTGTGTAGGTACTTATGAACACTCGTCAACCCCACAATCCCATGAGTTGACAGAACGAGCTCTTGAGAGCAAAGATGACTTGGGATCGCGTGAACTACCCTTCCCACTGCTCTCTTTGCGCAACGACTAATCGCATCTCTTTCACTTGGCTCTCTCACGGCTATGGGCAATATACCGCTTGTCACTTCATGCTCATTTTACCGTGTTCACTATGCATGCTATGCTTGCTTCTTTGCCATGCAATTGTGACCCTTGTTTGCATCTACCCATGATTCATCATTATGCTACTCCTATGTGTATTTGCATGCTTAGTGGAGATCCTTGTCGCTATTGCCATGTTTATCATGTGCCTCATGCTATTGATGCTATTTTGCTCATAAACTCCTTTCATGCTTGTGCTATGTCATGTGAATTATTCATGCACACTATTTGCCCCCATGACATGCTTGCTATGATTCCCTCTAGTATGTTGCATCTTCGCACTACTAGCTCACACCACTTGATTGCTATGATTGCTTGCTTTGTCGCATCACCCATGTTCCATTATTACTTGCTTTCTTGGGTTGTTGACGTATATGTTCATGCCTCTCACATGATATATTTTCTTCCTTGTCGCTTGCCTCCAATTGTTGCATCTATGCTCATTGATCTTGGAGACTTGGACATATTACTTGTGATGCATGCTTGTTTACTTGAGCCTATTGTCTTTGGTTGTCGTCGCATCTTATGCTTTCATACCATGCCATATATTGTCCTTTCTTATGATAAGCATGATGAAAACACTTGTTGGGTATCTCACCATTCGAATGATAGGTGTTGCATTTGCACTAACCTCATTTGTTTTTCCAAGTGTTTGTCGTGTTCTTTCATTTTGAAGGATTCACAAGGCGATACCGTCATGAGACAATTTGGTCATGTGAAGGCGTACACGATGTGTGACACCAACATTTGCGAGAATCTCATAAAGGTGAACTCCTTCCCTTTGAGCCATCCTCAAATATGCATATTGGATGGGTCACTCTTTCATTGTTGTTTCCTTCTTGTTGTCTAAATGATACATCTCGTGAATGGAGGAGTGACATTGATGATTGGCTCTATGGACCTTCACAGTGAGGAGCTCTCATACTTATTGGAAGCACCTTCGAACCTCCACTCATGCCACGACATCGAGCATTAGTACACCAACACCTCCATATTTGTTGATTGTGCTCATACATGTCATGCTCATTGGACATCTCACACACATGACAAATTTGCATCTTATGCATGGATTGACTCACATTATGATTGCCTTCTTGCATCTTGTATTCCCATGTCATCCATGATATATGAGCTTGTGCATTTCCTTAGCAAATTTGTTGTGATCTACCTTGATGGCATATTCATACATCATGATCTTATTGCCTACCATCAATTGCATGATCACATCACATTGAGCATCCATTACCATATTCATGCTATTGACAAACCGTCTCACTATGACATCATTTTTCACCATGGTTGCATTGACCATATTCATGCTTTTGCTCCCATGAATGCTTTGCATACCATTCCATCTCTTTTGGATAAGCTTCATGCACCTTGTCATGATCAATATTGTCGCACAGACACATGTTTACTTGATGGACACTTTGCGTGCGCTAACCATTGTATTTCCAAGTGTACTTCATGTTTGCTCATTTTGCATGTAACACATACCGGAGACACCTTGGATGTAACACCCACGATGCGGCTATATCTCCCACGTGTCGGAGCACGACTTAGAGGCATAACTGCATTGTAGGCAATGTCACAAGAGGGGTAATCTTTACACATCCCATGTACTGAATAAGAAAAGAGGTACATAGTTGGCTTACAATTGCCACTTCACACAATAACATAAATACAGCATTACAATCATCCAGATACAATCAAGGTCCGACTACATAACCAAAATAAAGACAACCCCAAATGTATATGTCCCCGATCGCCCCAACTGGGCTCCACTACTGATCGTCTGGAAAAGAAAGGTAGTATCGTCCTGAGTCCTCATCGAACTCCCACTTGAGCTCAGTCGTATCTCCTGGAATGGTATCATCAGTCCCTGGATCTGGTTTTGGAAGTAATCTGTGAATCACGGGGACTCAGCAATCTCACACCCTCGCGATCAAGACTATTTAAGCTTATGGGTAGGTAAAAGGTAGGAGGTGGAGTTGCAGCAAGCACTAGCATATATGGTGGCTAACCTTACGCAAATGAGAGCGAGAAGAGAAAGCAAAGCACGTTCGAGAATCTATGATCAAGAAGTGATCCTAGGAATATTCAAGCATAACCCGAGGACCGTGTTCTCTTCCCGGACTCCGCCAAAAAGAGACCATCATGGCTACACACACTGTTGATTCATTTTAATTAAGTTAAGTTTCAAGTTTTCTACAACCGGACATTAACAAATTCCCATCTTCCCATAACCGCGGGTGTCGGTGTCAAAACCGGCGGATCTCGGGTAGGTGGTCCCGAACTGCGCGTCTATGTTGGATGGTAGTAGGAGGCAGGGGACACGAAGTTTTACCCAGGTTCGGGCCCTCTTGATGGAGGTAAAACCCTATGTCCTATTGATTAATATTGATGATATGGGTAGTACAAGAGTAGATCTACCACGAGATCAGAGAGGCTAAACCCTAGAAGCTAGCCTACGGTATGATTGTATGTTATGGTTGTTGTTGTCCTACGGACTAAAACCCTTCGGTTTATATAGACACCAGAGAGGGTTAGGGTTACACAAGGTCGGTTACAAAGGAGGAGATATCCATATACATATTGCCTAGCTTGCCTTCCACGCCAAGTAGAGTCCCATCTGCACACGAGATGAAGTCTTCAATCTTGTATCTTCATAGTCTAACAGTCCGGCCAATGGAGATGGTCCGGCTATCTGGAGACCCCCTAATCTAGGACTCCCTCAGCGGGCACAACTTTCGAAAGTTCAAATCCCTGCAGGGGTGTCCCAACTTAGCCCATCACAAGCTCTCATGGTCAACGAAGGATATTCCTTCTCCCAGGACGACCCGATCAGACTCGGAATCGCGGTTACAAGACATCTCGACAATGGTAAAACAAGACCAGCAAAGCCACCTGAATGTGCCGACAAATCCCGATAGGAGCTGCACATATCTCATTCTCAGGGCACACCGGATTGTCCAAACATCCTGTAGGCCAGCCCAGAGTTGCCCCTGGTGGCCACCGGCGGCTGACAAGTTGGACCAACACTCAGAGGAGCACTGGCCTGGGGGTTTAAAATAAAGATGACCCTTGAGTCCATGGAACCCAAGGGAAAAAGGCTAGGTGGCGAATGGTAAAACCAAGGTTGGGCCTTGCTGGAGGAGTTTTATTCAAGGCGAACTGTCAAGGGGTTCCCATTATAACCCAACCGTGTAAGGAACACAAAATGAAGGAACATAACACCGGTATGACGGAAACTAGGGCAGCAAGAGTGGAACAAAACACTGGGCATAAGGCCGAGCCTTCCACCCTTTACCAAGTATATAGATGCATTAAAGTAGACAACATATAATAGTGATATCCCAGCAATAAACAGGTTCCAACAAGGAACAAACTCCAATCTTCACCTGCAACTAGCAACGCTATAAGAGGGGCTGAGCAAAGCGGTAACATAGCCAACAACGGTTCGCTAGGACAAGGTGGGTTAGAGGTTTGACATGGCAATATGGGAGGCATGATAAAGCATGTGGTAGGTATCGTAGCATAGGCATAGCAATAGAGCGAGCAACTAGCAAGCAAAGATAGAAGTAATTTCGAGGGTATCGTCATCTTGCCTGCAAAGTTCTCCGAGTTGACGTAAGCTTGATCCTCGTAAGCATACTCAACGGGTTCCTCGATCACATACTCATCTCCCGGCTCTACCCAAAGCAAGAACACAAGAAAAGGGAACCACGATCAACCACGGTGCAATGCGCAAGCAACATGATGCAAAACATGGCATGATATGCGGGATGTGATATGCAATGCATATGCATGCTTCGGAAAAGAAAGATTGAACCAGGCCTCAACTTGGCAAACCAAGAGTGCCGCTGGAAATATGAGTTAATTTCGGTCGAAAACGACATAAATATCACCGGAATCGGATGCATGGTTTGCAAATGGCAAGCAAAACAATAATGGCACAAATCTCCGATTAACAGCACGATGCCATCTAAATGCATCAAGAAAATTAAGCTACTACACTCTAAAATAGTAACAAATCACATGTCAATGATCCACTCAAGATGCTTGACAAAATATGAACACTGAGCTATGGCTAATTCACACAATAGCATGTTCAAACAAGCATGTCAAAAGTGCAAAAGATATCAGGTTCACAGACTTAGTGAAAATAACATGTCAGGATTTAACATCAGGAAGCAATGTTTAGAGCAAGATAACAACATGCCACAGGAATATATGATGGCAAAGCAAGGCAGGGCATGAAGCTACTCAAAGCATATAACAAAAGTCCCTTACTGACCATAAGCCAAAAAGGATCAGAAGATACGATGGCAACCATATGAACATAGCAAGTTTCGTTAACAGATTCAGACTTAGCAGAAAACTGGACATGTCAGAAACAGAGTTACGTAGGCATGTTTACGAGCTCGATGCACTCACCACAAGGCATTGCATGACAAACTAAGCATACACCCAGCAATAAGACATGATAAATAAGCTAACCATGGCAAGAACACTCTCATAGCATGCATGAATCAACTACAACAACCTCGGCAAAATTGCTTAACACGTAAACAATCTGCCAGGAACATTTCATAGCAAAAGTAGAGCAAGATTGAGTCATGCTAGGGGACTCCATAATTGCACACAAAGACATGGATGGATAGAGCACAACACTATCTCAAAATCATCCTTACTAAACATGCTCAATAGAGGCATGGATCACTCTGTAGCAACAAGAATACATGGCATAAAAATATCATTAGGAAAATGACAAGAATTCTAAGTCCCTGAAATCAGCAACATCACGAGAGCTACTTTGCATGCTTGTGCTAGTCACCACAATGATCACAAAAATACATAGCATACACCCCTGTAAAGATGGCATGGAATATAACAAAACACATGTAGGGCTCAAGTTCATAGGAGGCACACATTAAACATGGCAAAAATGACAAATGTCCATATTCTACTAAGGAACAAAAACTAACATCACATACCACTCTTGCAATAGCATTTAGGGCATCAAGATGAACACAAATGAACATGGTGCAATGGAATGAAATGAAGTGCACATCCATACGAACAATTTGATATGCTACACGCCTAAAGTGGAGCTACGGGTGCAAAATTATGACATGGTGAAGAATGCTAAGAAAATATTGGGGACTTAGGGCAAAACGAGGTCAACCCTAATTTCGGATCTGGATCTGGGTGCGCTTCTCGAGGTTCACCGGGGCTTCTCGGCGGAGTTCAAAAGGAGCGCTCGCTGGAGAGGGGTAGCCGGACTTGGAGGACCTCGCCGGAGGACGGGAGGAGGCGGGGCGAGGTCGGCACCGGCGGGAGGCGACGCACGCAGGCGCGGGGGCGGTCGGCGGCGGTGGCCGTGGTGGCATTCGGCGCCGGAGATGGAGAGACGCGGTGCAGGGCGGCGAGGAGTGGCGCAGCGAGGCGTGGTGGCTGGCGGCGACCGGTGGCGGAGGACGCGGGCGGCGCAAGGCGCGGGGCAGCTCG
>NC_041386.1:335530845-335551406 GCF_002162155.2 Triticum dicoccoides
TCCGGCCCGGGGCGGGCTCCCCGTGGGCCGAGCGGGCCGCGGCGGCGGCGGGCGGAACCGGGACACGTGGCATAGTCTCACAGGAGCGGGGCGGCGGCGCGGGACGTCCGGCAGGCGGCGGACATGTCCGGTGGTGCCGGGGGAAGATTTTTAGGGTTTGGACTGCGAGATTTTTGGAGGGGGGCATATATTTATAGGTAGAGGGAGCTAGAAGGCTCCAAATTGAGCACGGTTTTCGGCCACGCGATCGTGATCGAACGACCGAGATGATGGAGGGGGTTTTGGTGGGTTATGGGACACTTTGTAGAGGTGTTGGGCTGCAATACCCATGAGGCCTTTTCGGTTCCTCGGTTAACCGTTGGAGTATCAAACGAAGTCCAAATGGCACGAAACTTGACAGGCGGTCTACCTGTGGTGAAACAAGGCCGCTTGGCAAGTCTCGGTCCAATCTGAGAATGTTTAACACCCGCACACGAAAAGAGGTAAAAGGAGATGCCGGAGGACATAGGAGTGTCGGAATGCAAAACGGACAACGGGGAAAATGCTCGGATGCATGAAATGAACACGTATGCAAATGTGATGCACATGATGACATGATATGAGATGCATGACAAGGATAAAAGCAACACGAAGACAAAACCTAACAACGAGGAATAACATAAATATGGCAAGTTACATATGGGGCGTTACATTGGAGTACTTGGATTGCGCCATGCCTTCAACTCCGTCCAACTACAAGTCCGTCCACGACAACTATTTCCATGGTGATGAGGATCACGATCTGAGGTCGGATCTTTCCCAAGGGGGGGGGGATGATGCGGAGCATCCCACGTTCATACCCATGTACACTCCGACTACTCTCCAAGCCCCAAGGATAAATAAGATGAGACCTCAACTATACACCATTGGACAGAAGGTGAACTCGCTCCTCTCCAAACTTTCACTTTCCACAAGTGAGACATGGCTACTACCTCAAACTTGTGTGCTATGCATGTCCAGGAACCAAGAGGAATCCCATGGACCAGAAGGCGAGGACACCAAGCGCGAGGAACAAGAAGAAGGGCTACGAAAGAAGCTCCAGCTACCGGACGACCGTCCGGGACCAGACGTCCGACGCCTGAAGACCCACCGGACGACCGGCCCGGACCGGACGACCGGTGATCCTACACCCGAGCCAAATGAGCCAATGTCCGACAAGTCCCATACATCGGACACACTCCAGCGTCCGGACGTCTGACCGCCCCCGGAAATCCGACGCCACCTCAACCAAGCCAAAACGACGGACGTTCGACAAGTACCGGACGACCGGACCCTCGCGAGCCACCGGACGTCCGGTACCTGTCAGACGACCGACGCCTGTCTGTGCACAGAGATCGGGCCCGACGCCCATGTATCCCCCACTTACCCCTTCGTGTCCCTAGACTATATATACTCTTCCACCTCTCCTAGTTAGGGTTAGCATTGGTTTAGCTCATTTTAGAGATAGAGCATTGCTCATCCACATCGGATCTACTCCACGAGAGAGACCGCGACCTCTATGGAGAAGATCCTTTGGATTCAAGACCTCCTTGCGGAGAAGAACTTCAAGACCTCCTCACGGAGAAGACTGGTTACCTCATGTATCATTCATTGTTGACTTTGGATCTTGTATCTTCCTTTGTGTTCATGGATCTAGCGCATGTGTGATTATTCTTGTTGGCTTGAGTGTTCTCTTGTGTTCCCCTCGTGATTTTCCCCTCGATCCCCTCCTCGTGTTCTTCGTGTTCATCGCGGGATCCGCTCCTTTCGTGAAAGAATGGCCCATAGGGTTCCTACCCTACATCAGGTCTTGATCTTGATCTTCTCCAAGAGGAGGGCTTGATAGTCCCAAGGATTCTTCCCAAAAGGGGTCTAGATCTCCAAGAGGAGGGGATACAAGGAGAAAAGCTCACAAATGTCTCACATATACTTTGCTAACCCTAAACATGGTTCGAGCTATGACTTATATATCCTTGGGGTCGAAGGAGATGAAGAGGAGGGCGAGATGCAATCTCAGCCGGCCATCCTGGGAGGCCCGTGCGCACGGGGAAAGTCGGGCCCGTGCGCACGGGGGTCCCGTGGGCACGGTACACGCCCATGCGTGCGGGGTGCTCCAGCGCCAACTTCCTGGGCAGTCCATGGGCACGGGGTCTCGGGGGCCCGTGCACACGGGGTCACCTGGGACTTCCAGTGTTGCTGTTGTTGCGCTCTGTCTTGGTTCGCGTGGCCTTCGGGTGGTCGTCCATCTCCTTGGTGATGCTCCTGAGCTTCATGGTAGTGTTCCTCTTCGTACCTAATGAGACATAGCATATTTTGGTGAGGTAGCAACCAAGTCCCATTCGTATCCGTATGCAAGTCGAGTAGGAAGGAGTTCACGTTGGTTTCCAAAGCACGTGCTCTCGCTCTTGTCAAAGGTCCATGTGGTGCTTGATGTGTTGGTGTAGAGTCCATGGGGATGACGGAAGGATGCTCCGCATCATAGTAGGTAATTAAATCACAACCATTTTCTTATTAGTCGTATGTGTACGTGGCTTTTCGTCCTTCTCTCGCACGTCTTGTCACCCCGCTGCCACAGACGGCTTACAGCGCAAGCTTGCGCAGCGCGCGGGGGCGTTCTTTTGGCCAAACGGTGGCGCCAATGAATCATCGGTGAGCCCGTTCCCGCGCAACCTCGCAGGTTCCCGCGCAAGCTTCCCGCATGACTCGGTGAAATCCCCCAAAATCCCAATGCTTACCGGCCTGCTATATAAACCCTCACGGCCGGCGAGTCCCACGTCGCATTTTCCCCTCCCTCCCTGTAGCTTATCTCGTGTGTTTCTCCCACAATCGCCAATGGCGCTAGTCCGTCATCCTCACTCAGAAAATCTGCCATCATCAGAGGACAGCTCCAGCTAGGAGGCTACACAGTGGCGGTGGCGCAGTCCCCGGCGTAGTGTAGTGTGTGTGGTGTCCCAGTTGGGTGTGCATGGAACACCCACCACACGCTCCGCCACCGCTGCCCGTCGCTAGCTGTTGCCGGCCACCGTTGCCGCCACACCACCGTCGAAAGCCAGGGCCATCTCCCTCTCCGCCGCCGTGGCCCGAAGCCATGAGGTGGCTGTGTGGCCGCCATTCCACTGCCGGCCATCGTGGCTATCACCCGCTCCGCCATCGTGGCCCGAAGGCGGGAGGTGGTGGTCGTGGCCACCATCCCATCATCGGCCAGTGATGAGGACATGAATATCTTGGATATGACCAAAAATATTGCATACGGGTGATTTCTAGTGCAAACTATTCAATAATCTATTTATGTTATCTAGAACAAAAATACTTCACACATTTTTGTGTTTTGTCTAATTGCAGGTGTATGGGACATTTGTATAATCCACATATGAAGATAAGGGAAAAGGAGAAGTTTAGGTTCTATTCAAAAAGTCCTCTCACGTCACTTTCGGGCCAAGAGAAGATAGAGTCCAAGTCTCTCACTTTCTAGATTCAGATTCGGACTGCAGAGACATACCCGACTCAAAACGCCAACAACTTTTTCATACGGACTCTGAATTGGGTGATTCATTTTTTTGGAAGGTAGATTTCGTGCTCTTTCCAACCCAACTGGATTCACCTTCAAATTCTTCCAGAGCATTGAGATATCGACGAAACAATCTGACGTTGCAGCAGAATCTGAGTCAAACAACAAGTCCAAAGGTGTTGCATAACCTCCACTCTGGCCCATGAGTCTTGTACGACCTAGGGTTAGTTTTAGGATGCCTTGGGACGTTCTCCCACCTCCTTGGCCGCCATCCCTTACTCCTATATAAGTAGATCCATCTAGTAGCTTTTTCCTTGGGATTTGTTTGGTTAAAAGTTAGCCATTGCAACTTCGTGTACTTTGTTTGTGCCCAACGACTAGACCAAGACCGTTTACTTAGCATACTCATGTGAATGTACTTCCTCTTCATGCAAAACTAGGGGGAAGGTTGTACATCCACACAAACACAGGCCAGGTGCTATGTGTGCTTCTCTGGCTGCCAAACGGATTGACTCCATCGGTGCTCGCGCCCAGCACAATGTTCCTTGGATCGTTCCCAAATTCTGGGTCTTCGAAGTTCAATGCTTGCCACTGGCTCGCATCCTTAGGGTGACTCAGCATCTTGTATTTTTTATTTATCTCCGGATCATTTCCGTCATCTTCCCGCTTCTTCTCCTCCCTATCCACGTGCCAACGCTGGAGCTTTGCTACCTTAGGGTCCGTGAAATACCGCTGCAGACGAGGAGTGATCGGAAAGTACCACACCACTTTTCAAGGAGCTTTCTTCCTCTTCTTGTATCGAAGAACGCCGCACACTGGACATATGGTAGACTCTGCGTGCTCATCCCGATAAATGATATTTCACGTGCGGTAAATCCAGAGGACACACGATTTTCTTTGCCTCCTTGAAACTGGTCGGGCACTTGTTCCCCTTGGGAAGACATTCGTGGTAGAATGACATGTTCTCGTCGAAGCATGTGTCGGTCATTTTGTGTTTTACCTTCATCTCCAGAGCCATGAGCATTACTTTCAGGCTGGTATCCTCGGGCCTGCATCCTTCATACAATGGAGTAACCGCGTCTATCTCCAGTTGATCCAGGTTGGCTTTCTCTCGGGCGGCAGCTCTTGCGTTATCCGTCTGCTTGAGAAGCAACTCTTGAATATGAGGGTCCTGCACCCAGCCTCCATCGCCGTCTGCTCCGGCATCTTCTTCTTCATGATCATTCCCTTCGTCCTGATCTTCCTCATCATCATGTCCGGCATCTTCTACATGATGACTGTGTACAGCATCACCGTCGTGATCATGTCCTGGAGATTCTTTGTCATCTCTCCCGCCCTCGCCGCGGTGGTTGTCTTTCTGCCCTTCCTCATTTCTTGCCCGCCCCCCATGGATGACTTCATAGTCATCTTCATCACCTTGCCACCGATAGCCATCCATGAAACCATGCAAGAGCAGGTGGTCCCGCACCTGCCCGGAATCTGGGTCCGCAATAAGGCTCTTCAGCTTGCATCTTCGACACAGACATCTTATCTCCGTCTCGTTCTTTTGAAGCATCTTGGCCTTCGCGGAGCTCAAAAACCCATTCACGATGCCTTCGATCATCGTGCGGACCATGGTCGCCTGCGAGGTAGAGCAAAACGATATTTTAGAACCAAGAAAAAATTTGGCATGACTTTCCCTAAAAATAGGACAAAAAAGAATGCATAGTGCCAAAATTCTCGCCAAAACGGAAATGAATCAACATTCCGGCAAAATATTGGCAACTATCGCATTTCAAATCCCGGTACCTGCAAACACAAACATATATGCAACACCACAAACATATGCAACACCACAAACATACATAAATCTAGCAAGGCCATAAAAAGTGCATGTGCACGTTGTTGGAGTGAGCTAGGGAGAAAAAAAGTAGATATACAACATAAAGATAGATTTCCCCTTACTTACCTATCAAAAAAGGTAATTTAACCACTTAATTTTGATGAATCTATGGTGCAAATGAGGTGAGGAGGAGGAGGCAGCCGATACAAGCTTGGAGGAGGTGGAGAGAATGAAGTGGGGAAAGTGAGTGTGTAGGTGTGGCTGTCCAAAATATCTAGCTGGTCCCAGGTTACTAATGGCGCACCACAGACAAATGCGCCATTAGTAACCCTTGTTACTAATGGCGCACCAGCTTGAGGTGCGCCATTAGTAGTTTTGCAAAAAAATATAGTAGTGTCGCACTGTGTAGGAGGTGCGCCATTACTAGTTAAACTAGTAATGGCGGACTACTCCCTGGTGCGCCATTAGAATTTTTGGAAAAAAATTGTTACTAATGGCGCACCGTGGGTCTGGTGCGCCATTAGTGTCTACCACAATAATGGTGCACTGACTCATGGTGCGCCATTACTATATAGTAGTGGCGCGCCACATGTCTGGTGCGCCATTAGTGGCCATATCATCTATAGCCCTTTTCCTAGTAGTGAAGCAGTCTTCCTCATCTTCGAGAAGATGCTCAAGAGCACATGACTCCGAGCTACCATCTCCGACAAGGTCACATCGGCATCGACACCATCACCACCACGAACGTGAAGTTCAAGAGCTCAACACGAACAACCGCTCAACGACTTCACCATCTCCTGTGGCATCTTCGCCAAGCGACTTCAAGGAATATTCGCCTATGGACATACCGCATCTTCGCCCACAAGCACTTCAAGAGAAGCTCCCCAAGCTCAAGTCCTTGACTTCCACAAGCTACTATGACCTCGACATCGACCATGTGATTCCTTTCTATGGGACTCAAGAACCCGAGGAGTATCTCGAGTGGGAGCGCCTCATGGACGACTACCTCAAGCTACATCAAGTTCTTCCCTAAGATCAAGTAAAGTGCGCCACAAGGAACTTCCATGACTACGCGTCCACATGGTGGCTTGACGCACCCTCGGAGACCTACGACATGAGTTGGCCCAAGACGACGAGAGCTTTGCAGCGAGATTTCGTGCCTCCAACCTACATGGAACAACTTCAACGCCAATTGGAGAACACCATCCAAGGATCAAAGTCCATCGATGAGTACTTCAAGGAGATGAAGATAGCCTTGCGACGAGCCGGCGTGGATGACCCCATTTCGATGAAGTTCCACTTCACGACGGGATTGCACAACGACATCTCCAAGACGATCTTCCTCAAGAACTACAAGTCCCTCGACGACAACTACATTGGTGCTCTCAAGGTGGAACAAGAACTCATGAAGGCCAAAGCTTCTCCACCCCAAGCTCACTTCGCGATGACCAAGCACCATGAGAACGAGCATGAGGCTAGTACCACCACGACATCCATGCCCGACGAGCTCCAAGACGATGCTACCAAGTTCGACTTCACCGCCATCCCTCTTTGTGGAATTGATGATGTCGAGTCTACTTCGACTCTTTTTCAAGATGGTGCGGCGATGACTACGACTACGGAGATCATCAAGGACCAAGCTTTGGAGACGAGCGACATGGTGACGAGCAAGGAAGATGCTTCCTTCTTAGGAGGCGAGAGTGATGTTGTGCCATCTTCGGCCTTCATCCACGGCGACTGCGATGAGATGGTTGAGCATGGGATTTTCCCTTCGACCACGGCGACATATGATGACTTGAGTGACTTTAGCCACCATATTGAAAGTGAGAGTGACTTCACCACTAGCCCCACATATGATGTGTTATCCCAATTCCCATGTGAGGAGAGCCACAACCCCGACCACTTGAGTGAGATGAGTGACTTCACCATATGTGAGTTTAAGTGCACCTACCTCGAGGGAGTGAGTGAACCACCACATAGAGAGAGTGTGATAGTTGACAGGTCTCGTGAGGCCATTTGCATTTCTAACAACTTGACCTCTACCTCTATTGTGTCTTCTCATTTGGTGCTAGGTCCCATATATGATGACGCATCGATTTGCAACGACTACGTCCTCCCTTTGGGCAAGACGATGACCATGGTGGAATATGATGCACCCCCCACATGGCTCCATCATGATGAAGATGACCACCACTTGGTCTTTCCCACCTCACCTACAACACTTGAGTGGAATGAACAAGGTAACATTGGTGAAGGTGATGCTCTTGTCCCACTAGTGGACTATGATGACATTGGTTGCTTGCATGATGTTGATCCCCCTATTGCCACGATTCATGCTAGTATGATTTCCCCATGCGACGACTTACCCTTTTATGATGAGTATGATGATTGCCATGTTGATGCGGAGCATCCCATAGTCATCCCCATGACATGAGCACGTGTAAGAGCTCTCAAAACCGAGGTGACATCTCTCCTCTCACACTTCCACTTTGATACACATGAGACATGGTACTACCTCAAACAGAGACATTGTGCATACTCGGGTATCTAGGAGTTGGCCATGAAGAAGCTAAGGAGCAAGGAGAAGAAGAAGCGGAAGATGGGCGTGAAGATGGAGAAGAAGGAGAGCTGGAGAAGAAGTCCCAGCCACCGGATGACCGGTCGGGACCGGACGTCCGGAGCCTGATGCTCCAGCCGAGCCCGAGCGAGCGGACGTCTAGCCCGGACCGGACGACCGGTGCCCCTGCACCCGGGCCAAACGAGCGGATGACCGACGCCACCGGACTTCCGGAGACTGGACGACCGGTCCCATCTGGAAATCCGCTACACTAGCATCCGAGCCAGAATGAGCGGATGGCCGACAGCCACCGGATGTCCGCCCGCCCGTGAGCCACCGGACGACCGGCCCCCAGCGAACGTTCGGTACCTGGCTGTGTCCCGGTTCGGGCCTGAGGCCCATGTACCCCTCATTTCGCCCCCCATTTGCACTAAGACTATAAATAGACCACCTATTCATCCTAGCTAGGGTTAGCATTGGTTTAGCTCATTTGAGAGATAGAGCATTGCTCATCCACATCGGATCTACTCCATGAGAGAGACCGCGGCCCCTCTTTGGAGAAGATCCCTTTGGATTCAAGACCTCCTTGCGGAGAAGATCCCCTCGTTGGATTCAAGACATCCTCACGGAGAATACCGGTTACCTCGTGTATCGTCTGTCATTGACTTTGGATCTTGAATCTCCTATCGTGCTTCGAGGATCTAGCACTTGTGTAATCATTCTTGTTGGTTTGAGTGTTTTCTCGTGTTCCGCCTTGTGTTTTTCCCCTCGTTTCCCTCCTTGTGTTCTTCGTGTTCATCGCGGGATCCGCTCCTTTTGTGAAAGATCGTCCGATCGGGGTCCCTACCCTACATCATCTTGGTATCAAGAGCCACGTTGATCACGATTACGGAGCCTCCCCGTTGTGTTGCTAGCCTAGTTGTTGTTGATTTTGTCCCAAATTCGAAAATTCCCCACAAAAATGGCCCCAATTTTTTTGTGATTTGTTGGTGTGTTGAAATTTTGTTGGATTTGATCCGTGGATTTGCTTTGTTTTGAGTG
The DNA here is from genome assembly GCF_002162155.2 of Triticum dicoccoides. Lineage (NCBI taxonomy): Eukaryota > Viridiplantae > Streptophyta > Magnoliopsida > Poales > Poaceae > Triticum > Triticum dicoccoides. The sequence goes on from NC_041386.1 coordinate 335,539,792, forward strand.
CATCTAGCTTTTCCCCCCTTGCCCCACCCTTTCCATCTACGAAATCGCTCGGATTCGACGAATTTCAACCTCTCCATCACGACCCGGTTCATACTGTGCCCGATTTTTGCCCAGGCACCGACGTCCGCTCGCCACCGGACGTCCGATGGCCGGAGGACCGCTCACCACCGGACGTCTGGAGTACCCTGACGAAACTGAATTTTTTCAGTTTTAATCACCACCACTGCCCCACATTTCCGCATACACACTCGTACCACTTATACACCATCACCACTTCCGCATGCCACCACCTTTGCTTACGCATTTCGCACTCCGACACGAGTTGCCAGTTCAATCTTTGAGAATTTGAGTTGCGATTCCGTATCCTTTTGTGTTTCGGCTACCTAGGTACGGTTCGACATCAACATCACTGCCGCTCATCTTCGCCACGTACGCGTGATCAACAATGACCACCTCGACTACATCTTGGTATTCGTGCCACCATTTTGACACCGTACCATCCGCAAGAAACGGTAACCTCATCTTGGTATTGGACATATCACTCTTGCCATTACATTGATAGCCATCGTAGCCTTACTCCTTTGCGTTGCTTACCCATCAAGACTAGCCATTGAGTATTGCCGGCAACGGGACTTGTGCACATTAGTGATCATACTTCCCATAGCATACATACATCATTGTTTCATATCTTGTTATCATCTCTTGTGTCACAAGGTTGTCATTGCATACACACTTGCTATCTTGGTTCGTCAAGCATTGCATGAGAAAAGAGTTCAAACAACAAAGAGCCAAACAAGCTTTTAAGCAAAAGAAAAGGATAAGACAAGAACTTTTAAGAAAGCACCATAGCATCATACCATATTAAGATTGTCATATTAGATCATCTTGGATAATATCATCGAAACACCTTGCATAGAACATACTTGGGATAGAAGTCGTTGCATTTTTGCTTAGTAGGTTGTGCACAAGTTTTGTATCCGCCTATTCTGCAATTGTGCTAGCGTCTCTCTAGTGTTGTGCAACAAGAGAATTTTTGTGGATTCCACATTTTTGCTCATCCTTGGTTGCCCAACCCCACTTATCTCTTTGCGTGTCTGTTTACATGTACTTTACATTGCTTGGTCTACTTGTTGAATTGCAATCTTGCGAATCTTCCCTAACATTATTGAAGCTCACTTACAATTGCCTTAAATTTTGTGCCACCATCCTAACCAAGTGATGAGGACATCACTCCCATTGTTACACCCACAGCCCCCGTTGCTATAGTCCTGGACCAATTACTAGAGCTCGCGCACGCCAATTGAATTATCAGGTACTTCCGTTTCTTGGTAACGATTCTAATGTTCATAAGAATATGATGCTGCCTAAATTGGATACATTTGTTTTGCTTACAAATGAAGGGCCTAGTTTGGACAAGAAAGATGAACCTTGGAGCAAGTTCAAGCATGGAGATGATGGCATGCGCAAGGGGATCAACAACGAAGTTACAAGTGATGATTTCAGGACTTTGAAGGCACCATAAGGAGTGCATGAAGCCTTGGATGAAATATACAATATGCCACTTCATAAATTTCATCCAGAGGCTATTCTAGGTGCCGCATCACCTTATTATTGGGCCAGGCCCATTTATTTTCGAAATACTTAAGTATAGGCTGTTTTTAGAGTCCGTATGTGTGGGGAAACAAGAGTTAGGGTTGGTTTCGGACCCCTCCTCCAAGGGCCACGAAATCCCCCCCCCCTCTTCCTCCATATATACTGCCCTTAGGGCGTCGTTTAGACTTTGGGTTTTATTTAGATTAAAGTTCACCATAGCTGCAACTTTGCGTACTTTCGTTTGTGTTCAACGACCAAACAAAGGCGTCATAGAACCCCACCTTGATCAATAAAGCTTTCATCTTATATTCGCAATATCCAGATTGCAATCTTAGTTTCTTGCTTGTTCTTTGTTTGCCTGCGGGAAACAGACTTTCTTGGTCAAGTTGATCATGCTCCGGTGTGGTCAATAACCTCTCGGAGTTGGTTTAGCGATTGCTAAGGCGCGACGTCCTCGCACGTTCGTAGTCGGATCGTCAAAGTCGACTTCCTCCAAAACGTTAGCCACCATCTCATCGAAAGACGGGACACCTTTGCCTCTATCACCAAGCTCCACCATAAGCTTTTACTTGCGTAGGTGTGAGAAACCGACAAGAATTGGTACCAATTGTTCTATTTCCTTGTCCACATTAGAGTGATCATTGATCCTCTTTCAACTTCGATCAAGGTACATTTGGTATTCGTTCTTCTCTTTCTACCACTCACATTTTGTATCTTGGAATGATGGATAGGGCAAGTACTTCTACAAACCCACTCTTCATTGAGCACGACGGCGACATGAAGTCCTACGTCACCAAGAGTCAGCTCTTTGGTGCACAACGTGCTTTACATCAAGAGCAACAAGAAATGAGTGGCCACATCGACAACCTCGCCACCGACTTGCGACTCTCCGAGCAACGTACAAGGGAATACTTCGACCACAAGCTCGACGATCACAAGCAAGAGAACGATGCAAGAATCGACGACATTCGCGCTTTGTTGCTCAACCGCTCTTCTTCCACTTTGTCTTCATCAAGAAGGAGCCGCCCAATTCGACACTCCGACTTCACCCTCTCCGGCTCAAGTACACCGACATCGAACACTCTTCGACATGACGCGTGCAACGATCGTCAAGCAAGCCTCAATCCTCTACCCGATACCAACTCTCAAGAGCACCAGCAACGTCAAACCAAAGAGGCTTTTGCGCTAGCACGAGAAAGACAACGCCAATGCCAACATGAAGAGGAAGAGCGAGCGCGTCTACACCAAGAAGCACAAGATGCCGAGGCACAACATCAAGAGCAACAATTGCGAGATGCTCAAGCACTTGAGGCGCAACAAGCCCTCCAAGATGCAGGTCATGCCATAGCCAACCAAGGCCGACAAGCTCGTGAGCATGAATAAGCACTTGGAGAAGAAGCTCACGAACGAACATTTCAAGCTCGCGTGCATCCTCAAGTTCCTCCTCGAGCTCGACAAGCTCCCCCACAAGCTCGCCAAGAACATCAAATTCATCAACAACATGAAGCCTATGTGAATCCTCCACGACAAGAGCAACATGAGGTCGACAACCCTCTTCTTCAATAGCAACATTATGAACGTCATCATCCTCGACCCCATCATAATGAAGAGCAACGCTACGGCAACCTAAAGTTCACAATGCCCAAGTTCACTGGAAGCAACGATCCCGAAGAATACCTTTCATGGGCATTGAAGGTCGACAAAATCTTCCATTTGCACAATTTTGAAGAAGAGAAGAAGATCGCAATGGCCTCACTTGAGTTCCAAGACTATGTCCTCATTTTGTGGGAGCAAGTCATCGAGCTCCTAGAGGCAAGAGGTGAACCACCCATCACCACTTGGGCAGAAATGAAAGATGTCATGAGAGCACGCTTTGTTCCTACGTACTACAACCGCGACCTCTTCAGGAAACTCCAACTACTCACGCAAGGAACCAAGAGCGTTGAAGAGTACTACAAGGAGATGGAGATTGCCATGATAAGAGGCAATGTAACGGAAGATGATGAGCAAACTATGGCACGTTTCTTGAATGGACTCAACCATCCTATCAAGAAGATCACCAACTTCCAACCATACTCGAACCTCATCGAGCGAGTGCATCAAGCTACAAAAGCGGAACGTCAAGTGCAAGAGGATTTCAAGTATGCCAAGTTCTCATCGAAGTCATACGGCTTCTCCAACACCCAAGCTTCAATGTCTCCAACACCGTCTACCAAGCCTTCTACAAGCAACTTCGACAAGTCAAGTTCCAAGAAAGCTTCGTCAACTCCAAGTCATCCTCCTACTACAGGCAACTTCAAGCCGAGAGCTTCATCATCATCCACTCCAACCGATGAGACTGTCAAAGACGAGTTCCTTCAAATGCCTCACATGCGGAGGCTGAGGCCACAAGTCTTACGGGTGCACCAACAAGCGGACCATGATCCTCAACGATGACGGCACCTACGACTCGATGAGTGAAGGAGAAATGGACGCTCTTGAGCAAGTCGCCATGCACTGGCAAGTGAATGATGAAGAGGAACAAGTCTTTTGCGATGAAGATTCAAGTCCCGCTCTTGTTGTCTCCAAGGTCTTGACTCTCCAACATCACCAAGAAGAAGACCAAAGATGCCACATATTCCACACCAAGGGCAACATCCATGGAAGATTCGTCAATGTCATCATCGATGGAGGGAGTTGCCATAATCTCGCAAGTGAAGAACTTTGCTCCAAGCTCCAATTGCCCAAGACGAAGTACCCACACCCATACAAAGTGCAATGGCTTAGCGACTCCGGCACTATCCAAGTCGAACATCGAGTACAAGTCTCCTTTAAAATTGGCGCCTCTGAAGACACTTTGGAGTGTGACGTCGTTCCAATGACCATTTGCCACCTCCTCCTTGGACGCCCATGGCAATTTGATAGAGGAGTCATCCACAACGGTCGAACAAACCACTACATATTCAAGATGAAGGGAATGTAGTACGTACTTCATCCCATGTCTCCAAGCCAAGTGGTCGCCGACAAGCAAGCCACCCATCGTGTCAAGTTGCTGGTCTTAGAGTCTAGTCTTTTAGAGTTTCGAGTTCTGGTCATAAGTTGTCACGCCGCCGCCGCACCATCATTGTCGCCCCTGCCATCTACCACCACTGCTTATCCGCCACCGATTCGTCTCCATATACCATCACCAATCTGTATCCATATACCACCACCAATCCATATCCATATACCACCACCAATCTGTATCCATATACAACCACCGCTGCCATATCCTACCACCATATATCCACCACCAATCCGAGTTCCTTTCATATTAGGTTTTTTGAGATCCATCTAATTTTCGTTTCATGTTTCCTTGCCTGAGTAGGTTTCGGAAAAAACGAGTCTAGAGACTCCCGGGCAGTTTTTAGGCCAAAATTTTCACAGGCAAACGTATTTTTTCCCTATCCTATTTGTAGGCTTTTCTGAGTCTTTTGAGCCACGTGCCATCATAGTTATTTTTTGTCACACTTTTTCATCGTCGTTGCCTTGATTTCCGAAAAAATCAAAAAAAAAAATCGTGTCCATCCTATCAGTTTGACGAGGGAAGAGTTTTGAGACACTCGCCATTATAGTGATTTTTCGCAAAAAAAAGATCGCAAAAAAAGAGGAGCACAAAAAAAACAGAGTGAAAAAAAGAAGTTGAAGAGTGTGTTTCTCCCTTGTCTACGTGCCGCGCCGTGATTTTTTTAGTGTTCTAGGCTCGCGTCTCTAGCACGGTCTAGCCTAGGACCGGCACAGTACCGTCGTTGAGCGTTTGTTCGACTTTGCATATCTGAATTGATTATTGCTGACCCTTTTTGCTACCATATTATAAGCCTTCCCAGCTCCACATACATCTACGTCGTGCGATTGACTCTCCCTGGTAATTGCTCTATCCATGCTATGAGAGTTTTGACTACAACGGTTGCTGATCACCACCTTCTACTTTGTAAGAACAGGTAAGAATTTGAGATTCGCTTGACGGATTTGTGACTGTCCACCACACCATCACCACCACTTCCTAGTAGTCTGTAGGATCATATTCTTGTGTGTTTCTATTGCTGCTAACCATGCCAGGATCACAAGCGGACGAGACTGACTGGGAGAATATGACAAACAAAGAGTTACATGATAAGTTTCAGCAAATGATGAGTGGACAGGTGGAAGATGTCCTAAATAGATTTGAAGAGGCCATTGAGAAGATAGATGGCATTGAGAAGGCGTTCGAAACAAAGCTCGATAACAAGTTTAATGAATTGCTCGTGCGTCTTCCACCGCCTGTTGCACCTGTCACACCTGTACAACAACAACAACATCGCCTTCCAAATAAAGTGGGACGAGCACAGCGCGTTCCCATTGAGACTGGTCAAACTTTTGATGTTGTTGTACCTACTGTTGGTGCTTCTATAGCTCCTGCTGCTACTGCAGAGGTGGAGGACCATTACGAGGATGAGGTTGATCAAAGTCAGAACTACGTGCAACCACCAGCACCACCATCGGGTCGTCCTCATGCATATCATAGCAACGGTAGGGCTGCACCACCACCTGAGGTACGAGATCATGACCATCTTCCTAAACTGAAATTGATTATTCGACCATTTGAGGGTAGATATGTTCCTGATATATATCTTACATGGGAGTTAGAAACTGAACAACGTTTTACATGTTTACAATATTCTGAGGAGGGACAGGTTCCTGCTGTTGTTTGTGCTTTCACTAGTTTTGCATGTGTTTGGTGGTTAGAACATTGCGGATTATATCCCATTCCAGCTACTTGGGCTACTTTGAAAGCCGCTATGCATACTCGTTGGATTCCACCTTATTATCAACGTGAATTACTTCAAAAATTGCAGCATTTAAGACAAGGAAAAAATTCTGTAGAAGAATATTATCAAGAATTACAAACTGGCATGATTATATGTGGTATTGTTGAGGAGAATGAAGCTATGCTTGCATGTTTTATGGGTGGATTAAATAGAGAGATTCAGACCATTCTAGAGTATAAGGAGTATACCAATATCACTCGTTTATTCCATCTTGCTTGTAAACATGAAGTGCAGGATCGACAGGCATTGGCGCGGACTAACTTTTCTGCAGGTCGATCTTCATCATGGACACCACGTGCATCCTCTACTTGGACTGGACCAGCACCTCCATCAGGTGCCACCTCCAGCTGTGATACAAGAAAGCAGGCACAACCACCTCTATCTGCCAAGAGCACACCTGCTGGGCCTATGCAGAGCTCTTCTTCTTCCATGGCATCAACAGGGCACATAAGTGATATTATTTGTCGTCGTTGTAAGGGAAGAGGACATTTTGCGAGAGAATGCAAATCTCAGCGTGTGGTGATTGTTACTGAGGATGGTGGGTATGAGTCCGCTAGTGACTATGATGAGGAGACTTTGGCTCTTATTACACATGAAGAACACGGTGGACATGATTCTGATCATGAAACACAATACATGGCTCCTGAAGATGCTGAGAGGTATGAATGTTTAGTTGCTCAACATGTTTTGAGTGTGCAGGTTACACAAGCTGAGCAAAATCAGAGGCATAATTTGTTCCATACAAAGGGAGTTGTGAAGGAACGTTCTGTTCACGTCATCATAGATGGAGGGAGCTGACTTGGCTAGCATGGAGATGGTGGAGAAGCTATCTCTCACCACAAGACCACATCCACATCCTTACTACATCCAATGGTTCAACAAGAGCGGCAAGGTTAAAGTAACACATATTGTTCGTGTGCACTTTAGTATCTCTACATATGCTGATTATGTTGATTGTGATGTGGTACCTATGCAAGCATGTTCCTTATTACTTGGTAAACCATGGCAACTTGATAAAAAAAATTGTACACCATGGTAGAAACAATCAGTATACTCTTGTTCATAAGGATAAAAATATTACTTTGCTTCCTATGACTCTTGATTCCATTTTGAAAGATGATATTAATAGAGCTAATAAAGCAAAACAGGAGAAAAATGAGAGTGAAAATCAGATTGTGGCAAAAGAATTTGAGAAACAAATGAAGCCTAATAATAAACCATCTAGTGTTGTTTCTGAAATTAAATTGCAAAGTGCATGTTTACTTGCCACCAAATCTGATATTGATGTTCTAGATTTTAGCAAATCTGTTTGCTATGCTTTTGTGTGCAAAGAGGCGTTATTTTCATTCGAGGACGTGCCTTCCTCTTTGCCTCCTGCTGTCACTAACATTTTGTTCGCCGACGTCTTTCCACAAGATGTGCCACCGGGATTGCCACCTATTCGAGGGATTGAGCATCAAATTGACTTAATTCCCGGTTCATCATTACCCAACTGTGCACCATACCATACCAATCCAGAGGAGACAAAGGAGATTATGCGTCAAGTAGAAGAACTGATCGACAAAGGTTATATACGCAAATCCCTTAGTCGTTGTGTTGTTCCTATCATTTTAGTGCCGAAAAAGGATGGTACGTCGCGTATGAGCGTTGATTGTAGAGGCATTAATAATATTACTATTCGTTATCGTCATCCTATTCCTAGGCTAGATAATATGATTGATGAATTGAGTGGCTCTACAATATTCTCCAAAGTTGATTTGCGTAGTGGATACCATCAATTTTGTATGAAATTGGGAGATGAATGGAAAACAACATTTAAAACTAAGTTTGGATTACACGAGTGGTTAGTCATGCCTTTTGGGTTAACTAATGCACATAGTACTTTCATGAGATTAATGAACGAAGTTTTACGTGCTTTCATTGAATGATTTGTGGTAGTTTACTTTGATGACATATTGATTTATAGCAAATCTTTGGAGGAACATTTGGAACATTTACGTGCTTTTTTATTGCTCTACGTGATGCACGTTTGTTTGGTAACCTTGAAAAGTGCACCTTTTGCACCGACCGAGTATCTTTTCTTGGCTATGTTGTTACTCCAGAGGGAATTGAAGTTGAGAAAGCCAAGATTGAAGCTATTGAGAGTTGGCCGCAGCCCAAAACGGTCACACAAATGAGGAGTTTCCTTGGCCTCACTGGTTTCTATAGGTGTTTTGTGAGAGATTTCAGCACCATTGCTACACCTCTCAACGAGCTTACAAAGAAGGATGTGCCTTTTGTTTGGGGTACCGCACAGGAAGAAGCCTTCACGGTTTGAAAGATAAGTTGACACATGCTCCTTTAATCCAACTTCCTTATTTTAATAAGACTTTTGAGCTTGAATGTGATGTTAGTGGAATTGGATTAGGAGGTGTGTTATTACAAGATGGCAAACCTGTTGCATACTTTTCTGAAAAATTGAGTGGGCCTAGTCTAAACTATTATACTTATGATAAAGAATTGTATGCTCTTGTTCGGACCTTAGAAACATGGCAACATTATTTATGGACCAAGGAATTTGTTATTCATTTTGATCATGAATCTTTGAACAAGTTCGTTATGGTTTGCGCACCTTCGCCTCTATCACCTCCCCTTCTTGAAATGAACTCGTCCTCGACAAAAGCTCATCTTCCTCACCAAAATAAGGCTTCAAATCTGCAATGTTAAAAGTGGGACTAACCCCAAAATCTGCAGGCAGCTCAAGTTTATATGCATTATCATTTATTTTCTCTAACACCTTAAAAGGACCATCAGCACGTGGCGTTAGCGTTGATTTGCGCAAATTAGGAAATCTATACTTACGCAAATGTAACCAAACATGATCTCCAGGTGCAAACAGAACATGTTTTCTACCCTTATCTCCAGCAAGTTTATATTTAGCATTCATACGCTCAATGTTTTCCTTAATTAACTCATGCATTTTTAAAATCAATTCAGCACGTTCTTTAGCATCAAAATTAACCTTCTCCGAAGATGGAAGAGGCAACAAATCAATAGGTGCACGAGGTAGGAAACCATACACAATTTCAAAAGGGCACATCTTAGTAGTAGAATGCAATGAACGATTATAAGCAAATTCAATATGAGGCAAGCATTCTTCCCACATTTTCTTATTATTCTTCAGAAGAGACCTAAGCATAGTAGACAATGTTCTATTGACTACTTCAGTTTGTCCATCAATGTGGGGGTGACAAGTAGTACTAAAAAGGAGTTTAGTCCCCAATTTAGCCCATAAACATCTCCAAAAGCGGCTAAGAAATTTAGTATCATGATCAGGAACAATAGTATTTGGCACACCATGCAAGCGAATAATTTCACGAAAGAACAAATCAGCAACATTAACAGCATCATCGCTTTTATGACATGGTATAAAGTGTGCCATTTTCGAGAACCTATCCACGACAACAAATATGCTATCCCTCCCCTTCTTTGTTTGAGGTAAACCTAAAACAAAGTCCATAGATATAGCCTCCCAAGGAACACTAGGTACATGCAAAGGCATATATAAACCATGAGGATTGAGTCATGACTTAGCTTTTTGACATGTAGTGCAGCGAGAAACAAAACGCTCAACATCCCGTCTCATCTTTGGCCAAAAGAAATGTGTAGCAAGTATATCCTCTGTCTTCTTGACGCCAAAGTGTACCAGTAATCCTCCTCCATGCGCCTCCTACAACAACAAAAGATGAATAGAGCTAGCTGGAATGCATAGCTTGTTAGCAGAAACACAAATCCATCATTAAGAACGAACTAGTTCCAAGTTCTCCCTTCCTTACAATTCTTCAATACATCTTTAAATTCAGCATCATGCATATATTGAGCTTTGATGGTCTCCAAACCAAATATTTTAAAGTCAAGTTGTGAAAGCATAGTATAACGACGAGACAAAGCATCAGCAATAACATTTTCTTTACCCTTCTTGTGTTTAATGACATAAGGGAAAGTCTCAATGAATTCAAACCATTTAGCATGTCTACGGTTCAGTTTTGCTTGACTTTTAATGTGTTTCAAAGATTCATGATTAGAATGAATAACAAATTCCTTGGGCCATAAATAATGTTGCCATGTTTCTAAGGTCCGAACAAGAGCATATAATTCTTTATCATAAGTAGAATAGTTCAGACTAGGCTCACTCAATTTTTCAGAAAAGTATGCAATAGGTTTGTCATCTTGTAATAACACACCTCCAAATCCAATTCCACTAGCATCACATTCAAGCTCAAAAGTCTTATTAAAATCAGGAAGTTGGAGTAAAGGAGCATGTGTCAACTTATCTTTCAATACCGTGAAGGATTCTTCCTGTGCAGTACCCCAAACAAAAGGCACATCCTTCTTTGTAAGCTCGTTGATAGGTGCAGCAATGGTGCTGAAATCTCTCACAAAACGCCTATAGAAACCAGCAAGGCCAAGGAAACTTGTAACATCCCAAATTTTCAATTTGGAATGTTATACATAGATCATCCATGCATATCATGATTTATTTCATTTCCGTTCCGCAATCCTCGAAATCCTAAGCAACTCAAGGACCCACGGAGAGAGTTGGGCATTTTTCCGGTTTTCATATTTGATTTCTATCAAATAATGAAACGAGGATTTTCATTTTAATAATTTTTCTCTCCGAAAAATATTTCATATTAAAACAAATGAGTGGAGATAATATGACTTCTCCAAAATAAATGAAATATTGGAGGAAAAATATTAAAATCATTTATTGGATTTTATTTGGTTTTATTCGGATTTTATTTGCATTAGAAAAATTGCACGTTTTCAAAATTGCATTTTAGAGCCAAGAAAATATTCACCTCGTCCTAAATATTTTATTTAGGCGGTGAAAATTTGTTTTGGCATTTTTCGATGTTTATTTATTTTTCTAGGATTTTATTTATGTCGGTGGAATTATTTTAAAAAAATACTGCGCGCCCGACTGGGCCGAATCCCAGCCCAGCCAGGCCGCCTGCCCGTGCCACCGCCTCCCCAGCCGGATCGGGACCGGTGTCCCGATCGGAGCCGCCGCCGCCGCCGTGTCCGGGGTGGACACGCCTCCCGAGGCTGCCGCCTTCCCCAAGTTGCCCCCCCTCTTTATAACCCCGTCGGAGCCCCCCCTGGAGCCCCAGCCACCGCCGCCGCAGCCGCCCGCCCCGCCGCCTGCAGTCGCCG